>NC_091000.1:300000-487500 GCF_041146395.1 Eulemur rufifrons
GTGCAATCAAATTTTAAAAAAACATGTTATTAAAAGAAAAAGGGGGAGGTACACAGTCTCGCAAAATAGAATAAATCAAGCCTTATTTACCTAAAATTTTTTGAATATTCATAAGGAAGATAAATTAACAGCAATAGAAAAGCATTGGAATAGGAGTCCACAATCAGACTCTTTCCCTCACCAGCCTATCTGGTGGAAAGATGATGGAGAAAATAAATGGAAAAAAGGATGTGCAAAGGTATGGTGGAGAGTTTTTGCTTGTGTTTTGACAGATGACAGACCAACAGTCTGGATTCCAAACAGAAGAATCAAACCCAGAGTGGAAACTCGAGGAGAAAAAGTGGAAGACACGTCAGGCACAGACCATGACGTGGGGACAGCTGAAGAGAACATACGAAGAAGCAGACGGGATATTGAACCGGACATCTCTACCTAAAACATCTGTAAATCTTTTTCTTGCCATGATCTGCGTAGTGAGCATGGTGGTAAGAGTGTCTGGCAACCAGACACATCACTATTGAGCATTCTAAAATTGCACCCACAGATATACCCCTTTGTAAGAAAGTAATAATTTCTGACCCTAAAACTTGGGTACAATGGGACAATTGTAGAGCTCACACGGGGCGCATTCTTGCTGGGTCCACATCTTATGGTGTTGTCCTAGACTGGAGTCCCTATGGACATCCTGCCTCCTCTCACAATTTTAAAAAGCTTCATTGGAATAAAACTGCCACCTCGATGTCTGTAAAAGACACTGACCTTAAAAGTCATATTACATGGCTCAATGATGGTATGAGCTCTTCAGCTCCTCATATTTTAGATGGCCCTATTCATGATCAATTGTGGAAAATATCAGCTGCTTTGCACCCTTTGCAGGCCTGGATTAGCACACACTCTGGATACAAACAATAGCCGAGAATGGACTTTGAATTTAAATTCTACTCATTATATTCAAGTTTGTGTTAGACTGCCTTACTTATTTATGATTGGACATGCTGTTTTCCTAGTGACCTGTGACAACTGTTGTCATTATACCTGTGTTAACAATTCTATGAAGTTCAATCCTTATAAAGAAACACTTTATATTCTCAAAGCCAGAACAGGACTGTGGTTACCTGTTAAAATGAATAGAGTCTGGCAAGAAATACCAGCAATGTTCCTTTTGGACAAACTACTTAACCACATTCTTAAATGTACAAAAAGATTTATTGGTCTCTTTATAGCAGCTATTTTGGGAATCATTGCTGTCACTGCTTCTGTGGCCACCGCAGGTGTGGCTCTGCATCAGACCGTTCAGACCACTGAATTTGTTCAAAATTGGCACCACGATTTAAATCAATTATGGTCTACCTAAAAGCAAATTGATTCTAAATTAGCTATTCAACTGGCTGACTTACCACAAGCAGTCACCTTGTTGGGAGACCAGGTTATAAGTCTACAAAAGCAACTTAGATTTCACTGCGATTGGAATATCACTCAATTTTGTGTTACACCTCATATATATAATCAAACTCGGTTTCCTTGGGAAAACATCTACTTAACCAAGCAAATCTGACTGAAGAGATTGGAAACTTACAACAAGAAATATTAAGTACCTTCAGTCCCAAACTTAAATTGCTCTCTGAAGCTGACATTATTAATGACATCTCTTCTGGTTTAGAGTCAGCTGATCCACTTTATCATCTTAAGATCTATGAGAGTTCCACTGTTGTAACTTTTGGCATTATTTTAATCCTTTGCTTGTGTTTATTTATAGTCTGGAGAAAACTCCAAAGAAAACAAGAATCTGGAGACCAACGCCTCACTGTGATGGCTGTCCAACTCCATCAACTTTCTTCAAAAAATAAAAAAGGGGGAGATGTTGAGCCTAAGAATATTGAGTTACAGAAATGCCCCCTGTATTTCTGGAGACAAGATTTGATTTCAGAAGTCAAATAAGGCTTTGCCTTAAAAAAAAAATAAATGTGTTAGTTGAAAAGCTGCCTCGTCTCAGGAGGGCATCTCGCTGATCAGTAGAAGCTGCACTTCAAAGAGACAGCTGTAAACTGGGCCTTTGGTTCTCACCTGTTTTGAAAGACAAGGCAGGCCTTTTCCTTAGAACCAAAAGGTTGCAGGAGCTGACAGGTAGACCCCCAGAGATGAGAGCTGATCATATAGATATGCTAATGCCCAAGCCGGGCCCAGATGGTACCATGCGGTTCAAGTAATTAACACAAAGCACAGCCATGTTGACTTCTGGGATCATCTCTGTCCCCAAGAACACAATCACCAGAGCCAAGATGTCCCTGTTTGTTGCTAAAGTAATAGCCTTATCATAAAACTTACAAGTTTGCTCCAAGACGATTTTATAACTCATTGTTCCCCTAGTTGGAGTTAGTTTAAGGATCTGTAGTAGCCTTTTAGGAGACTTTGACCCTAAAGCAAACTGCCTGTTAGTATGCAAATTCTGTTGCCCTTGGCAACAGGGAGCCTGTATGTACCCTATAAAATACCTGTGTGGAGTTTCAGTCAGGGATATATTTGATGCGGGTAAAAATATATCCATCCAGATACATTCCTTTATTTATTTTCATAAACCTTTACTTTATAAACTATATCTTTGGCTCTGTGTATTATTATTGCCATTACTTTATCTTTTATTTCTGTTTCCTACTATATTTTTCATCCTTTGCGATGACCCCTGCCTGAGAGACCTGATCGGAACAAAGAGAAAAAAAAAAACCTCTTTGCGGGGAGTGCAGCTACCTCCCCGCAGATTGAAAGGAGAATACAATGAGTAATTCCAAGAAGAATCCTTGGAATTACATAAGCAGCATAATAACTGGTAGTTTTTCAAACTAACTTATTTACAAAGAAGTAACTTAGGAATGGCCATTCTCCTCCTTTCTAATAATTCTAAGACAGAGAGACATAGCCAACTTTAACTTAAATAAACTGTTCCTGGAAATTGGGCTTCAACGAGTTAAATTATAACGCATAAAAAAATAATATGTACCTAGTTGCAACTTCAAAGTCAACATACACACGAAAAGGACTTACAGTTTGGGCTTATGTATATCTGTAGTGACAGGAAGAACTCCAGGAGAACTCAGAAATTTCAATGCCAAACATGTCACAAGAGGTCAGAGGTCACATTTTTCTAACTGGGGTTTGACCCTAAAGTAAGCAATACATGTAATTAATTGATGCCTTATTCTGAAACATTAACTTGAATGGGACTAGTCTACCAATCCACTGTTAGTGTAATCATGCTAGTCACAATGTGATCACCTCTAGAAACACAAAGTCAAAGTTACTCAAGACAGAAAGGAAACATATAGGTTGACTATTTTGATTGCTTTTTCCAAGTAGTCAATAAAAAATAAGTTAACCTCCCCAATCACACTGCCTAGGTAATAATGCCAGTAGAGACTAGTAAAAAATCCATATCTGTTTCAAAAGCATGTCTTTAAACTATAACTATTACTTAAAATAATTATAAACTTCTAATGCCATGTTATAACTACCCAAATTAGATGTGCATAATTTGTTTGGATTAAAGAAGAAAAGGAAGTGATATATGTAACTTGATTTTATTGGACATTAAACTATACATGGTATTTAGGGAAATAACATGACAATGAGTTATGAATCATCAGGAATCTGCATGATTGAAGGATTAAATTTCACTTGTTACTGATGTTTTGTTATATGATTCTTCACCCTTTATATCTTGATTAGAAATCTGTAAAACAAGGGCTAACATAATCTTAAGCATAAAAATATTTTATAAATATTTAATAGAAATATTAAGTAACTGAATATTTCAAAGCTTTAATGACACGTATCCAAATTACATAAAAGTGATGAATTCATGTGACAACTATAGTGTTACAGACATTTAAACTGAAAAGAGGACTACTATTACCTAGGCGTATCTTCACACAACCCTCAACTGACTACCGTATTTCCTTTTTTTTTTTTGAGACAGAGTCTTGCTCTGTTGCCCGGGCTAGAGTGAGTGCCATGGTGTCAGCCTAGCTCACAGCAACCTCAAACTCCTGGGCTCAAGCAATCCTTCTGCCTCAGCCTCCCGAGTAGCTGGGACTACAGGCATGCGCCACCATGCCCGGCTCATTTTTTCTATATATATTTTTAGTTGTCCATATAATTTCTTTCTATTTTTTTTTAGTAGAGACGGGGTCTCGCTCTTGCTCAGGCTAGTCTCGAACTCCTGACCTCCAGCGATCCACCCGCCTCGGCCTCCCAGAGTGCTAGGATTACAGGCGTGAGCCACCACGCCCGGCCCGTATTTCTTTTTAATGATAAAATGAGTCAACTGTTTCAATTTTATGATGATTAAACATTAGAAGACATCCTTCCGTTTCTAGAAATGTAAAACGTTTTTACTGAGAGGCCAAAATTCGTGCTTATTTAGTTCCCAAATGAAGACATCTATAGACTTTATGTTATCATTAATTTATAAACATGAGCTTTAAACCAGAGGGACAGCTTCACCATTAATCAAAACATCAGACTTTATCCCAGATATGTATTTTGAGCTCAGATTGATCTTTTCAGTAAAAATACTTTCCATAGCAATGTAATAAAACTTGTGAAAGAAGTTTCCCTTAGGTATTTTTTTTAAAGATTTGAATTATTGAATAAATCTCAGCAGTGATTCTGTAACTTACAGCACCTTTCCTACTTTCTTGGATACACTAGCAGTTCTTTTAAACAAGGAAAATTAAAAGAAAGTGGTAAAAAGGACTCAGAACACTCTTTCCTGGGGAGGTGTGATGGACAGGTACTGCTATGAACTCTGAATGTTGGATATCATCACACTTAGGTGGAATAAACGTCTAGAATGAACACAGATACATTCTCCTATTTTGTTATTGAGATAAGAAGATTATTATTAGTTGCTAAGAGTTCAATCAATTATGAGGATCTGAGGCTTAACTGCTTTAAAAGGCCACAAATTCTACTCGTGGAATTTTCTTTTAAAATTGCAACGTCAGTCTTACTACATTAAGGAGCCTGTATTTGATGGTGATATTGCTGTGGATACTGTGATGTCCAGCGTTATATACAAACATAAAGAACATGCCTTGGGTTTGTTTCTGCTAAAAGGGATTTTCTTTTATTCCTTTTATCTCTGCTTTTGAACTTCAGAAAATATCCAGTGCCTTTAGCAACAACTTTTTTTTTTTTTTGAGACAGAGTCTTGCTCTGTTGCCTGGGCTAGAGTGAGTGCCATGGCATCAGCCTAGCTCACAGCAACCTCAAACTCCTGGGCTTAAGCAATCCTACTGCCTCAGCCTTCCCAGTAGCTGGGACTACAGGCATGCGCCACCATGCCCGGCTAATTTTTTTTCTATATATATTTTTAGTTGGCCAGATCATTTCTTTCTATTTTTAGTAGAGATGGGGTCTCACTCTTGCTCAGGCTGGTCTCGAACTCCTGACCTCGAGCGATCCACCCGCCTCGGCCTCCCAGAGTGCTAAACAACTTTTTTTTTTTTTTTTTAAAAGAAAAATCGCAAGATTTTTGTCAGCTGGAAAGATGGTGGAGGTAACAGTTTTAAACTCGCCCCCAAACCTCCTAGACAGAGTTACTGGAAGAGTAGCAAACAAAACAAAGCAAAAGGCCCTGGGATAACATATACAGTACCAAAAAAATTAAGCGATAAGGAGTCCTGTGAATCCCAAAATTTGAGCAGTCAGGACAAATCTGCAAGAGCTACAGTTGCAATCGGTACTGACAGCTACAGAGGACAAGGAGGGACACGGCGGGGAATCTGGGGGAGCTGAGCACAGGAGGACCAAACTCGCAGCTGCAATGGACAGGGTGAGACACCCTCACGTGAGACGATCCACAGTAACGCACGGATCCACGGTAAAGTCCTGAGGAGCTCGAGCACGACAGTCCTCTGAACACTCAAAGTTAGGCAAAGCTCCCTTCCAGGACAAAGCCACATATCATACAGAAGTGTGAGGAATTAAAGTATCAAATACTACTGGAGTCAGTTAAAAAGACCTTTAGTATAAGAAAGGGTGGTTCAAGGAAAAATGGGGGAAAGATAGAGAAAAACCTAGGAAATCTCAAGAAATATGAGGCCATATTTTTAGCACTTCATAAAACTGCCATAAGAAGAGCATTAGAGCCATGAATCTAGTAAAAGGATTCAGACCCACTTCTCCCTGCTACAGGTTTGGGAAAACAGATTTTCACACCAGAATGACAACAGGAAGGACTGCGGCTCACGGGACAGAGTGACACCCTTATGATGAAAGCGTGTCAGAAAGATACGCCTGCAAAACAGAAGAAAACCAGGGTCCACTGTTTCAAGAAATGAGAAAAGACATTAGGAAAATGATATAATAGAAAAGCTCTAAATCAGAATTATAAAAACTCAGGAATGAGTTAAACATTTGAAGTAAATGGAAAAGAAATTACTTCAGAAGTGAAGTCTAAACTAGAAGCTACACAAGAGTGATTATACAGCAGATAATATCAGATAAACAGAAGTTGCAAAGAACGAAAAAATTAAAAATCAAAAAGAAAAAAGATGAAAAGAATTCAGTTGAAAATTACAAACACAGAAGACAGGAAAAGAAGACTAAACACACTAAAAGACAGGCCTCAAATAATAAAAACTATATATAATAGTAATATAATCATAACTATATATAAGTTTAAGTTTCTTATTCTCAGATATCTGTGTATATAATGTTGAATAAAATATTGACTAATTATATGATACTCTAAAATTTTATTGTTCATGATATCCACGATTCTCACCATGTCAGAGGAAAGGTAAAATTTTAGATAGAAGAGATACATAAAACCCAATAGCCATAAATTTGAATGGAAAATATCAGTATGAATTAATGAGGTGTTTTTATCTTTTAAAAGTATATCAATTTCCTAACTCTGTCCATTCCAAGGCCTAGAGAGACAACACAGTAGCAACACGGAGTGGCCAGAAAGTACTGTTGAAATACAATTTCAAACTAAAAGAAACCAGAGCCCCTGGAAGAAACTAGTGGTTTAGGATGTGTACAAAATGGGCCTTAAACCTTGTCACCCGAGAAAGCAGCAACGAACTTCGGGAGCCAACACAGAGGCTCCCGCTGGTCAAAGATGGGGAAACCTCAGCATCAGTAAGGGTTTTGTCAAAAACGGACTCAAGTATCTCAAGTGGATTTAAGTCCATGGATTGCAAATGACAACTAAAAGAAAAAACCCAGCTGGTTACCACTGGAGGATGCTATTTTGAACACAGATAAATACATAAAGAGAAGGAATTAACCACTTCTACTTTTCCCATGTGAACCATACCACAGCGTGACCAAAGAGCAGATAATGGGGAGCCTATGTCCTTACAGAAGCATTCCAGTTAGCAAAGGAAAGATAAAATTAGATTACCACCATTTTGCAATTCTTAATGAATTACTGGATCTAGCATCAATAGCTACATATATCACAAAACGAGATGACTGACACATGTGCCTCCTGAAAACACAACTCTCCGCAGCCTGTGCAGCAGCCTCGACCCACCCACAGCCCCTGGACCAACCATCAGTTTCCAGGAAATACAGAGGACTGAGCAGCAGGTCAAACTGGACCACAGTGCTGCGATCCTCAAAAGCCAGACTGCGAGAAACCAAATGACCCAGTTTCCCCAATCAATAAATGCCAAATGAAAGCCACAACAAAAAAGATGGATGAGAAATCCACGGATCAAAAGAACAGAAACAAGCAGAACGAAGCCATTATACCAAAGTAAACGATAATGTTTAGGATGCAGGATGCAGGACTGCCTAAGAGGCGGTCACACCAAACCCTGTAACTTTGAATGCACGACTCAAACTATGTAGCTTTCAATTTTTTTTTATAATGGAGTCACCAGTCAAAATAAAGAGTGAAACTTAATGACTACATATGCAATCCTAACAATAATTCTTCTGCAGCCTTCTATAACTTCAGCCATTTCTAAAGTTTAAAAGTCACCTCTATGTTCAGACTTAACTGTAAATAAGCAGAACAACTTGACTTAAAATGAATCCAAGGCTTGAAAGTACAGAATAGGAATATCAGGCTTTACAGCAAAAGATCGGACTTCTGTCCTCGTCCCATGCCACTTCCTAACTGACCTCAGGCAAGCGCAGCAGGCAAGAAGCAAAGGCACTGGGCCGGGCGCGGTGGCTCACGCCTGTAATCCTAGCACTCTGGGAGGCCGAGGCGGGTGGATTGCTCAAGGTCAGGAGTTCGAGACCAGCCTGAGCGAGACCCCGTCTCTACTAAAAATAGAAAGACATTATATGGACAACTAAAAATCTATATAGAAAAAATTAGCCGGGCATAGTGGCGCATGCCTGTAGTCCCAGCTACTCGGGAGGCTGAGGCAGTAGGATCGCTTAAGCCGAGGAGTCTGAGGTTGCTGTGAGCTAAGCTGACGCCACGGCACTCACTCTAGCCTGGGCAACAAAGTGAGACTCTGTCTCAACAAAAAAAAAAAAAAAAAAAAAAGAAGCAAAGGCACTGGGTCAGGCAGTTCTCTGCACAGTCCCCCCTGGAGCCAACTGTCCAGCAGGGAGATAGTCACGACTGTGACTGATGTTGGGAAAGAAGCACAGAAAGCTCAGACGTGAGCCACTGTGATGGGAGGAAATGCTGCACAGCTCTCAGAGGGGATGAGGCAGAGGACACACGGGGAACCCCTCGTGAGCACTTACCCTCGGGTTTTCTTCCTTTCTTTTCGTCCATCTTTATATGACACTAATAAAACTAAGACTATTTACTAGGTAAAATAAATTTATTGATATTTAATTTAGGAACTATGGACCTCACAACATGAAGGAAGATAACCCTTGGCATCATTTAAGGCTACGCTGATGAAGCAAGGAGAGAAAGGAACACTTACTGACAAGCCGCGGTACAACAGGAGAAGGCGTGTGCAATCCTGTTCAACAACCTTTGCATCTTTTGCCACAGGTTAACTTGCGCACACACAGGTGCTGTGAGAATCCAACAGACCTCTGCACCCGGCACTGCGGGGTTAATTCTCTGACTCCCACAGGGCAGGTGGTCACAACCTAACAGCAACATTCACTAGGAGAGTCTGACAGCTTCCTAGGGAACATCCCTAGAGCTTCTAGAAGGATGCTACACATGAGATCTAGAAAGATGCCACACGTGAGAAAAAGGAGTAGTCTGAAAAACTGAAATGGTTCAGTCAAGCTTACATGATTTTAATTTTTAAAAACGAATCCAAAGAACAGTATTGCATTTCAGCAGCCTTCTGTGAGCAATTTTGATATACAAAAACCGTTTTGTTAAAAGTCTCAACCATAAGAAAATACTACTTTTAAGTCTTCGAGATTTTTTAAATGTTTGTATTATCAACATCACCTCTCTGTAATTTGTATTTAGCTACCACACCTCAAATTATTTGCTTTAATTAAAAATATAATAATTAAAACAACGTACTTTTTATTCTTATTTTTCATACAGTATTATTTTGTTCCTTCCACTAACCTACAGGAGATAAGAGTTGTGCATGGTCAGCTTTAAAGTATTCTGAGCGTGAGTGTAGAGTCAGAGCCACACAGAGCCTGAACCCTTTCTCTATCTTCTGTCCCTTCCCTTGCAGGTAATTTTATGATCTTCTTCACCAGAATACAGGGAAGGGACAAAAATATATGTAATTCAATTTTGTTACTTATTAACAAAGGCCAAAAAAAAAGCGTTTAAGTGAGCTTTTGTAAATTATCTGTTTTCCATTTTTACACATAGCATTTAAAGAATATGGAGATATAGGTATAAAGAAATTTTATCTAAATTAACAACAATAACAACAACAACAACAACAAAACCAACCTCCAAACATTTAAAAGGATAAATTTGGCTTTTGCTTTGTTTTGTTTTGACACAGAGTCTCACACTCTGTCGCCCGGGCTAGAGTGCCATGGTGTCAGCCTAGCTCACAGCAACCTCAAACTCCTGGGCTCAAGCAATCCTCCTGCCTCAGCCTCCAAAGTAGCTGGGACTACAGGCATGTGCCACCATGCCCGGCTAATTTTTTCTGTATATATTTTTAGGTGTCCATATAATTTCTTTCTATTTTTAGTAGAGACGGGTCTCGCTCTTGCTTGGGCTGGTCTCAAACTCCTGAGCTCAAACATTCTGCCCGCCTCGGCCTCCCAGAGTGCTAGGATAAATTTGGCTTTATTCCTTTAAAAATACCCAGAGAAACAAAATAAAACCAAGTTCTTATTTTAAGACATCCTTATAATTAGTATATAACAAGTAAATAGAAGAGTCATAAATTAGTTTGATTTTATTTTGTATCCTGAATCTTTGTCTACCAATATAAATAGCATTAGAAACCAGGGTGGGGAGGAACTTTCTTTTTAAAAATTGAGTGGTTTGTTTAATAATTTCTAAAATATAGAATGAAATTATTAAAAATTCTGTCAGTGGGCTATGACCTAATGCAATTTTGCTTTGTTTTGTTAAGAGGGTCTTTGAGGGGCTCTGTGGCCCCAGTTAGATTATAATGCCATCATCATAGCTCACTGCAGCCTCCAACTCCTGGGCTAATGTGATATCCTCCTGCCTCAGCCTCCCAAAGTGCTAGGATTACAAGCCTGAGCACGCAGGCAAGATGTTATTTACTTACTGCACATACCATGCTTGTCCTGTATTACAATGAGTAACGAACAGTATACTATTTTTAGACAGCTTCACTACATAAAAGCAAATGATTAACTAAAAGCCATTTTAATAAAAGACCTAAAGAGTTAAAAATTCTGATAACTGCAAAACTATTATAAATAGTACATACTGATATTTTACTTATCTAATATTTATTTTATAAACACAAGTTGCTTGTGTATGTTTCTGTATTTGTTTTTCTAACAACTATATACTCCTGCAAGGTAAGTGACTTCAGTCCTTTGTAATGTATGTTGATTAGCATAATAAAGTATTTTTGGACTTTCCCCCCAAGGTCTCACATGAAATTTTACAGGGATTTGTTTGTTTGTTTGTTTAAATTTACTTACTTTGTAATACGGTCAATGTTGGCAATTTGCTTCTGGTTCCGTATAATCTCAATGGCTGCCCAAAGATGCTGGATAGCTTTTGTATCCGCCTGTCATCTTTTTGTTAAACGTGCCATGACCTGTTTACTTCTTTAGCTATAGTAAGACATAAAAACATAAGGGAAAAACACATTACAAATTGAATTATTATCAACACAAGTGAGTACCATCATCAGTGCCTCCTGACTACTGATCAGACCAAGGTAGCAGGTAGCACGGCCAACTTTCTGCCTCATTCCCTACCGTCCACCTCACCACCTTCTTCATACAAGTTACCATTTGCTTCATTACTTCATAAAAAGTGAGAGTCTAAAAACGAAAGGGTTAAGGTTTTCCCAAAGAGGACAAGTGGCTACCTTATGCCAACATGCTTTATTAAATAAATTTAAGTTTTATTCTAATGCACAGAAATATTACAAGACAAAATTTCATTTATCAATAATGCATTGTTTGTAATTTGATCAATATAAAATGGAATTTAAATGCCCTAATTGTTTGTACTTTGGTTTATTATAATCATGGCTTAAAAAGTCCAATTCTGTATGCATATATTGATAAATGGAAGCATTTCAACAAAATAAAACCATGAACAGAAAATGCAAAAAGTATTAATAGTTACTTCTGGGGTAAGATGGGAAAAGCTGGCAAACAGGATACCAGGGGGCCACAAATTATTAGGAACAATCATATTCTTGAATAGATGTTAATTTCAGGGGTATTTATTACATTATTAAGAAACAACATTGCTATTTATTCAAATTTCAGTATTCTGGAGTAACTGAAGAAAATAGCCACCCGACCTCCAGATGATTTTCCACCTGTGCCTGGCAAGACTGGGGAAAACCCTGGGACCACAGCTTGGGTGTCTGGTGACTGAGGGTTTTACAAAAGAGGCCTCTCCTGACTCAGCTTGGAGGGACTCATCTGTTAGGAACAGAGTGAGCCTATGAAACCTTCACCACGAACTTTGTGTTAGATCATGAATCTCAGCATTTGGCAACAACTGAAACATATCTCTAAATCTTGCAGATTATAATGCTAAGTTTAAAATCTAGGCCTTAAAAATACAGTACACGTTAAAGCTTCTGGGATTCCTAAAATCTCCTTGCCCGGACCTTTCCTGTCCTGTTAGGGAAGAGAATGAGCGAGGGAAGCTCATTCTCGGCACTTCACTGTGCTGCGTGATTGCCAACTGAGCCCTGTGAATCTCCTCTTTCTCCACCTCCACACTTCTTTTCACAGCCCCCTCAGTTCTCCCTTTCCTTGACAAACCCAAGTAAACCCCACAGCTGCTATCAAAGCTTATCCTGAGAAGACTCACTTCCAGTTAGTTTGGGGTCAGTGAGGCTCCTAGAATGAGATGGTTTTCAGAATTACACTACCGACAGAATACATTTTGAACATGTTTTAAAAGGTATTCTTGAATATCCTACTTCTTCACACTTTTACTTATAATAGTTACAGACTTTGCTCCAAGAAAATAAATAAAAAATAATGCCAGTATTCAAATTTAAAGAAAACTTAAGGAAAATCAGTTGGTTCTGTACAAACTTAGATGTAAAACTAAAAGATAATGAAAATTACAATTAAGAAACACTTCTGTTTTAGAGTAATCACTTTAAGATGGAAGAAGACAGAAACTTCTCAGTTTAAGTGCACTCATAAAGGAGTGCCAACTTTCAGGATCTGATAAGCTGTACAGTAGGAATTCAGTGGTAAGAACATATGTTAGAAAGTGACATCTAGTGGTGAACTGTAATAATACAACTTAACCCTGTGAGATTATACAAAGACTCAGACAAAACAACAAAATTTCAGTCATTCTTACACACTTAAAAAAATACATAGTTGCCCACTTTGTGTAAAGCACTGTGCTAGACATAATGAAGTATTTAAAAATGTATAAATAATGGCCAGGCATGGTGGCTCATGCCTGTAAAACCTAGCACTTTGGGAGGCCGAGTCAGGAATATTGCTGAGGCCAGAAGTTCAAGACCAGCCCGAGCAAAAGCAAGACCTCATCTCTATAAAAATTAGGAAAAAAAAATTAGCCAAGCATGGTGGCACATGCTTGTAGTCCCAGGTACTCAGGAGGCTGAGGCAGGAGGATCACATGAGCCCAGAAATTTGAGGTTGCTTTGAGTTGTAATGACACCACTGCACTTTAGAATAGGTGACTGAATGAGATCCTGTCTAAAAAAAAAAAAAAAAAAAAAGTAAAAAATACTGATGCTTGCCAAAAAATAATCTAAGACCAGTAGAGAAAATTTGGCATATGCATGGAACTATGAATTGTACGGTAATATATGACATATAAATTGTCCACAATATGAAAATTCGGATGGCGAGACATTAATTCTAGCTTCAGTAAAAATTAAGCAGAAAGAAAGAGATGTCTTCTGCAAAATGGTAAATATATGGAAAAATATAAGAGCCAATCTTTTCCTTTGTTAATTTCTTTAAAAGATAATTGGCTGCTTAAAGCAAAGATTAAAATAATTTGTAGGTGTCATTAGGTTTATAATGCATGTAGAAGTAAAATAGATGAGAACCACAGCAAACAGATGGGAAAGGGGGAATAAACAGAATGATACTATTGCAAATCTCTTACATTTTTTGTGAAGTGGTATCATGTTACAGTGTTATATATTATATATTGTAAATGAATTATATTAATTCATGGGAGACTATGGTACATTAAGCATGCCTATTGTAATTTCTAGAACACTAAGGAATAATACAAATAGGTATAGCTAATATATAATGAAACTTGTAAGTTTTTTCAAAATACACATATATAAAATTACAAATAATTTATTCAGAACTATCAAATATGAAGCAGCAAAGCTAACATTTCTAAATAATATTAAAATAGGAAACACAACTATTTATAGAATATAACAAGCAGAAGAACACAGTGGGAACCAAGTGGCAAAAACTCTAAAAGTGATGTCACATATTTCTAGAAATGATTAAAATCGAGATTAAAGAATGATGCAATGCTACACACCTCAGGAAAAGAGATGTAATGTTAAAATCAAAGATTTGTGGGCTCTGCCTGAACCAAGACACAGACAGCAGGTACACCTTGCAGTACAGGTGCCCTGTGGGGAGGGTCATTGGCACTAGAAGCCCAAGTAGGGAAGCAAAAGCGACAGGGCCAGGAAGTGGAGGAGGAGAAGGGCGACTTTTCACTGCTGCCTTCGCGGAGCGAGCGGCCATGGAAGCTTCTGGAGGGCAGGGAGTCGGCCCGGCTGGGGGAGCAGCCTCTGGGCTCCGGGGGCTGCAGAAACTTCTCAAGGACGCGGTTTGGTCCCGGCCGCCTGCGACCTGCGCGGGGACAGGGGACCTGGCGCGGTGCGGGCGGCCCTGGCCGAGCGGCGGGAGCTGCAGCCCGAGGCGCGTTTCGCTTCCCAGAACCGGAGCCGGACGGAGCTTCCCCCGCGCAGTGGACGCGGCTCCCGGCCCCGGCGGCCCTCGGAGGAGGAGGGAGGCTGCGGCTCCAGCCGGGTCTGCGGCTTCTCCCGCCCGGAGTCCCGAGTCCCGGGGACGAGGCCGAGGAGCCGCCCGCGCGAGCCCGTCTGCCCGACCCGAGCGATGCGCGGTCGAGCCGCGTGGTGACCCCAGCACCCTGCGCCGACCAAGGCCCGCGGCTGCCGGCTGCTCTGCGGCCCGGGTCCGCCTCCGTGTCCCTGGAGGACCGCAGCGACCGTGCTGGCCGTGGCTCGCGAGAGCTCCGCATCACGGCACGGGGACACCCGCGTCTTCCTGCAGGTGGTCAGCAGGGCCATCGCGGGGGCCGCAGTGGGACCCAGTTCGCCCCTTCCACCTGGACCTCCCGGGGATGGACAGAGACCTCGAGGGCTCTGGTTTACACAGGAGCAGAAATCACTGGAACGACGCTGACGGATTTCACTGGCCGGCCCGGGATGTGGCCTCCCCAACCCGGAGTGTCCTTCCTGAAGACGAGCCGAAGGTCCAGCGGGACCAAGCAGTCGCCACTCTGTTCTTCACTCCTGCCACACGCTTTCCACGTGGGACTGGCTCCAGCGAATAGGGGCCCCAAGTTACCTACTGTTGTCACACTGTACACGTATTCAGTATTTTAAGGCTTGAGATTGTGACAGGCTCCGAATTGTGATTTACATTAAATTCATGACAGGTATTAAAAAAAAAAAAAAAAAAAAGCCCAAGTAGAACATTACAAAGAACGCAAGAGAAAGACAAATCCAAGTGAGGTGAATCCAATGAAGTTTGGGGCATACTATAAAAGTATCCAAAACAGCTTGACCTATTAAGACAAGATCTCTTTAAAGTATAACCACTGACATTCTTCTTACAAAATCTAAATTTATTCCTTGATTTAACATATAATTCACATTCGCCTGTGACAACACCAGGAGCTCTTCTACGCTCTAAGGATACAGCAATAAGCAAAGAGACAAAAATACCTCTCTAATCTAATAAATATGATTAATGACGTGACTAGATACAAGAAAAGAATTGTAATTTGGGTGTTCACCAATAAAAAGAAAATTAGATCCTATGTGTAGACAGTTGATCATTTAAGGTCCTTGTTGATGCGGCCAAACCAACTTTTCAGCCCCTCCTTACCTGGATGTGTATTCTATCACTATTAAACTGTACTATTCACATTCCCAAATATGCCCCCAACCCTCACACCTCTAGCCCTTTGTTTATGCAGTTCTCTCTTCTGGAATGTTCTCCCCTGCCCCATTACTAATTAGTAAAAACTGTCCTTTCTAGGACTTACTCTAATCCAATCTTCCCTGACCAAACTAAATCAAACTCAATTGTCTTTTGTATTCTAACAGTAATTTGTTTATATCTCACTCACAAATTTATTGCCTGTACACATAACTACATATTCCTCAAAAGAATTCCTTTAATTCAACTAAGACAAGACATGTCGTTTATTTTTACATCTAATGTCTTTCAAGGTGCCTAGCACAGGTTTCAACATGTTAAATCTGCAATACAAAATTTTTAAACTCAACTTTTTCAGCTGTTATGTAAACAACAAGATCCTAGAGTAAGCCTTCATTTCTGTTTTATCAAAGACTGAGACATCAAAAAGGAAGACCAAGACCGGAAGACTTGCAGAGATCAGTGCTATAGTCCTCAATCTTTTTTCTGCTCAAATGCATTTGAGGACTACAACAGACTCCTTTCAGTAAAAGTAGCTCGTGACCCTCAAAAATAAAAACCAGAAAACTTGTGAGTAACTTTAATGAGGCCCCAGGCGACACTGACACTCTCCACCCTACAAACGCAGGCTCACCGCAGCCCCTCGGGTCACAGCAGCGTTGTATTTTGCACCCACACAAGCTTTACACAAACAGCAGGGAAAAGAGGAGAGAAAAGGAGAAAGCAAGTCAGGAAACCTTTAAAATGGGCAAAATAGAACAATCTGCTTGGGGATATACATGTATGTGAAAATTGCTTTAATGCAAGAGAATATAAACACAACAGGCAGGAGAGCAGCGAGGGGACAGGGAGGGGACAGGGAGGAGACAGGGAAGCCACATGTGAATTCACATCAAACAGGTTCTGAGTTTTACTTGCAATCAGTTCAAGTTTTTGCTTTTTTATTATGTTGCATAAAATGAATATAAAAATATTTTCAAACATTTGCATCAAATGTTACATAAAATTAAAAAATTAATCCCATTTGTTTTGGATGTACATTTCATCGTTACTTCGGTAAGTCTGAACTTTCCCCAAAAGTCTACTAGCAATTTTAAATTATTTTTCATTCCTTGTCAATTCATACCATTTTCCCATTTATGTGTTAATTTTTCATATATTAACATTACTCATACTTTTCTCTCTTTGCCTTCTAAGAAACATTAAATAAAATTATACTGAAATCTAGCTATGTATCCCTTTATCACCGTGAGTCTTGCAGTCGGGCACTGTCAGTCCTCCAACTTCGTTATTCTTCAAAATTATGTGGACTAGTCTGGGTCTTTTTTTTTTTTTTTTTTTTTTTTTGAGACAGTGTCTCACTCTGTTGCCTGGGCTAGAGTGAGTGCCGTGGCTTCAGCCTAGCTCACAGCAACCTCAAACTCCTGGGCTCAAGCGATCCTCCTGCCTCAGCCTCCCGAGTAGCTGGGACTACAGGCATGCACCACCATGCCCGGCTAATTTTTTGTATGTATATATTTTAGTTGTCCATATAATTTCTTTCTATTTTTAGTAGAGACGGGGTCTCACTCTTGCTCAGGCTGGTCTCGAACTCCTGACCTCGAGCGATCCTCCCGCCTCGGCCTCCCAGAGTGCTAGGATTACAGGCGTGAGCCACCGCGCCCGGCCTAGTCTGGGTCTTCTGCCTCTGCAGATAAACTTTAGAATCATTTTTTTTTTTTTGCATCCACTTATTCCTTCTTGAATGGTCTTCCATTCTTCAGGAAGATCCAGGTTTCTAATCTATATAATTTTCCTCTGAAGAACTTCTTTTAAAATTTCTAATAAGGCAGGTAACTGGCAAGAAATTCCCTCAATTTTGTCTGTCTTATAAAGTCTGTATTTTTATGTTTTATGGAAGACATAGCTTTGCTGGATACAGAATTCTAGGTGGGTGGATTTTTTTTCTTTCAATACGTTCAATATTTTCGCTCCACTCTTCTTGCTTAGTTTCTGAGGAAAAAGATATAGTTCTTAACTTTGCTCCTTTATAGGAAAGGTTTTTTAATTTTCTGACATTTGAATATCATATGCTTAGGTATTTTGGGCATTTATTCTGCTTGATGTTCTCTGAGCTTCCTGGATCATTGGTGAGGCGTCGACATTAATTTGGTGAAATTCTCAGGCACTAGTGCTTCAAATATTGCTTCTGTTCCTTTCTTTCTTCACTTCCAGCATTCCCATTACACATACGTTACACCATTTGTAGCTGCCCCACAGTTCTAGAATATTCTATTCTGGGTTTGGGTTCCCCCACGCCCAACTTTTTTCTCTTTGCTTTTCAGTTTTAAAAGTTTCCAACTGTCAAGCTGTGAGAGTCTATCCTCAGCCCTGTCCTGTGAGCCCATGAAAGGCAGTGTACATTTTGCTATAGTGTTTTTTATCTCTAGCACTTCTTTTTGGTTTCTTCTTAGAATTTCTACCTCTATGCTTAGATCACAAATCTAACCTTGCATGTTGCTTATTTTTTGCCTTAAAGTCCTTACCATTTTAATCATGGCCTTTAATCATTCCTGGTCTGATTATTCCAACATTTCTGCCATATCTCACTCTAATTCTTGTGGTTGTTTAGTCCCTTCAAACTGTTTTTTACCTTTCAGTGGGCCTTGCACTTCTTTGTTGAAAGGCAAACGTGATGTATTGGGTACAAGGAACCAGGGTACACAGGCCTTCAGTAATGCAGTGTGAGGTGGGGGAGGGAGGCATTCCCAGCCCTGTCATCAGACTGCAGTCTTTGGTGAGCCTGCGCCCTGCACTGCGAGCTTCACCGGTGCTTCACAGTCCCCCCTTGGGTGGGGCAGGACGGCTGGAGTAGGCTGAAGTTGTTTACTTCCCTTTCCCCCAGTAGAATGATAGAGGGGGCTGGAGTTGGGTACTTCCCTTCCCCTAGGTAGGTTAGGCTCTGCTAGAATCACCTTTCCAGAGGGGAGGCCTCGCGAAGAACAGAGTGCTCCAGCATCTATCAGAACGGTTCCTCTCTCCTTTCTCATGTGAGAAGCACAAAGGGGTTTTTCTCCAGTATTCACTGTGAGGTCCTGGCTGAGCTCCTGGAGGTAAAACTCAGCAATGCACGGAGGCCCTCCCCTGTGACTTGGTCCCTCTGGAGTCTGTAACTCTGAGTTGTCCACGTAGAATGCCCAGCAACTCACCAGTTACAGCTCAGGTTTTCCGGCCCCAGCACTGGTTCCCACAGAGGTTTCTGCTTGCAGGCCTCTGCTGTGAGGAGCTGGGATTCTTTGTATCTGCCTGTCTCTTCATTTTTGGTGAGCACTTTGTCCTGTGGTCTGACTCCTCTAAAAGAGCTAAGAGTTGGGTTTTCTTGACTGTTCAGCTTTTCAGTTGTTGTTAGGATGGAGTGGGGACTTGGGAGCTCCTGAAATGCCAGACTGGAAACCACAAAATTACTTTTTTACATGACATTAAATGAGAATATGCAGTGTTTTCCCAAAGAGGCAACAACTGAAGTAGCATGATTTACTGAAAGATTTCCTTCTTCTCCAACAAAATGTGACACATTCCTAATCGTATATTAAACTCTTTTTTATTTAGAGACAGGGTCTCACTATGTTGCCCAAGCTGGACTCGAACTCCTAGGCTCACAAGTCGTCCTCCCACCTCATCCTTCGGAGCAACGGGGACTACAGGTGTGCACCACTGCCCGGCATCATAATTAAATTCTTATCAATGCTGGCATTACTTTCTTTGATCTGTTTGGTCTCTTATTAGTACCCCATAATTTATTACAACTTGCATATACAAGCTACATATTTAAAAGCTACAATTATAATTCCATGTTTTCATTCATTCCTATATAATTATTGTATATGTATTATCTGCCCAGCAATATTGTCAGTGTTTTAAAGCATGCCATGCTTTCAAGATTCTTTATGTCGCTAATAATTTTTACCATTAAATAGACACTAAATAAACACTCACCAATTGAATACTCTCCCCAACCAACCCTGAGATAGTAATGAGCGGGTGGCTGCCGGCGGCCGGGGGAGGGGAGGGCGAGCTCCTGCTTAGTGGGTGCAGAGCTCCAGGGTTACCAAACGGCAGCGCCACTGAGATGGATGGTGGTGAGAACTGCGCATTATAGATGATGTAAATACACTCAACTGTACACTTCAAATAATTAAAATAATAAATTTTGTTACATGTATTTTACCACAATAAAACTAACTGAAAGAAAAAATAAGGGGAGGAGAAATAAAGTTAGTCCTTAACAATAAGATCCGGTAACCAGCCATTTTTTAAGAAGAGTAACTGTCAATAACATTTCCCCAAGAACCTCCAAGCAGTCAGTGTGGCAAACACTGAATGTGGAGAGTTAGCAGAGTACTTAAATTAAACTTCCTGGTAGGTTTTTGTTTATTTATTTATTTTGGCATCAAAGTACATTAGATTAAGAACAGGAAATAACACTATGCAACTTATTGATCAAGGTTCCTGATAGCAAAACAGGTCATTTTGAATACTTTATTCAGTTTTATAAAATGTTTTAATTATTTTTTTAGTTAAACTAGTAAAGCAAAAGTATGTTTCCAGGCTTTTGGATTTGACAGAATAGCAGTTTATAAAACAAAATGATGGGTGGGGAAATTGTTGATCTTTCATTTCTTAAACAGTTACATTGAGGCATAATGTACACTCCATGCAATTTAACTATTTGAAGTACACAATTTAGTACTTGTTATATATAACATTTTTAATTTTTTTAGAAGTGTAAAACAGCATATTTTTTATTGACTACAAATATATCTGCCTCATTTAACTGCATAGTATTCCATAGAATTAATATACCATTATTTATTAAAAATAAGCACCCAAAAAGTATTCATTGGAAGGAAGGAAGGAGATGCTGAGTTGCCACTCATGACAATGTCCACCAGATTCTCTGATCCAGATTCCTGGAGGTGGCTTATGAAACAGGCCCTCCCCATCTGGCCTATTGCATCACTGGAAGGAGTTGTCATTCATGCAATCAGAAAGAAAGTAGCCAAAAAGCTAACACTGAAGTGCAGTTTGTCCATCTAGTGGACTGTCTTGCCTAACCAGTTATCTCGGACAATATCTTTAACTGTTTTGGGGTAAACTCAAGTAATACCAAATTTAAAAGGGTCTTCTAAAAAATTAAATGAAGTAAGAGAATTCCTGTAGCCTCTCCGAAAAGTTAGTTCTGTTTCCAGCTGCCTGCAAGTTAAATTGAGAGAATAATGGTTCATTGCCATATTTGTCACTATGTGCAATTAAGTCAAACCTAGATTGGAAAACAAAAAAAACAATAGCTGGACTGCAGAAGAAGTCTCAGCCAGCACAGTTGAGTTGGCAGTGCCAAAGAGGAGGAGACGGCCATATGCTCAGGCGATTGGTTACATGTAAAAGGACTAAGCAGGCCCGGTGCAGTGGCTCACACCTGTAATCCTAGCACTCTGGGAGGCCGAGGCCAATGGATTGTTTGAGCTCAGCATTTCGAGACCAGGCTGAGCAAGAGCGAGACCCCGCCTCTACTAAAAATAGAAAGAAATCATATGGACAGCTAAAAATATATAGAGAAAAATTAGCCAGGCATGGTGGCACATGCCTGTAGTCCCAGCTACTTGGGAGGCTGACACAGGAGGATAGATTGAGCCCAGGAGTTTCAGGTTCCTGTGAGCTAGGCTGACACCATGGCACTCTAGCCTGGGCAACAGAGCAATACTCTGACTCAAAAAAAAAAAAAAAAAGACAGAAAATAAAAGGACTAAGCAAATATGTCAATACATTGAGTGCCTACCCTCATTCTCAGGGAAGGCAGGTACAAATGTAAAAGGGGGAAAGACTAGAATTAGAAACATCTAAGATTGGATTGTAATTGGAACTATCAGTAAAAACTCCTGGTTTCTGATGGATAGATGATAGAGAGAAAAACATCTATCTGTATATAGACATAGATACATATACACTCAGGCCTCTATCTGTGGGCTCTGCATCCATGGATTCAACCAATTGTAGATCAAAAATATTTGAGAAAAAAATTGTATCTGTACTGGACATGTACAGACTTTCTTCTCTTGTCATTATTCCCTAAACCATGTAACAACTATTTGCATAGCGTTTACATTACATTAGGTATTATAGGTCTTATAAGTAATCTAGATATGATTTAAAGTATATAAGAGGATGTGCATATGTTATATGCAAATACTACACCATTTTATATCAGGGACTTGAGCATCCATGGATTTTGGTACCTGTAGGAGGTCCTGGACCCAATCCCCCACTAAGGAACAAGGGACAACTGTATATGTATGTATGTATGTATGTATACATGCACACACATACATGCATACACACATAAACACAAAGATGAGTATACCAGCAGCAATGAGCATGCCAGACATCCAGACTTTGGTTTCTAAATCCTATTCTCCTCAAAAGGAACCAGAGAAATGGCTAATTTCAGGGCTCAGGCAGGGAAAGTATTTAATAAGCCTAGAACATCATGTACCATAAAGTATGGAAATTCCCAAAAGATCATGGAGATATATCAAAATGACACTGGAGCCAACCAAGGGGCTCCCACTGGCTAAATCTGGGACAATTTGAACATCAAAGAAATGATATGAGAGCAATTGTTTATAAACCATTGAATAAAACAGGAACCCAGGAGCCCATACTGATATCAATTAATAGATAAACAAATGGGGGGGGTGGATACAGAGGCAGGAAAGCTTTCCCTTACAATAGAAGGTCAACTAATAAATGTAGAAGGATGATGGAAGGGATGGTTACCATTTGGTAACCCTTATAATAATTGCTTTGGTCAAGGAGCAAAACTGGATACTAATATAAATGGGTGAAAGTGTGATCAGGAACAGGATTTTTACATAGTCTCAAAATATCTCCAGACAATATTTATTCATTAAATTTCCATTGCAAAGTCTGGCAGACATCATCTTACCAAATGATGAAAGTAAACTTCATCAGCAATGGGACAAATCAACATCATGTGCCTTCTGATAGATGCATCGAGAAGAACACAGCATCACCTCTGTGGTATTCCTGCCAAAAACGCCTGTCCTGAGTACATTGGTGGTATAGTGGTGAGCACAGCTGCCTTTCAAAACGCATGTCCTAAATCCAGTCATGAGGAAACATCAGACAAACACAAACTGATGGACATTCTGCAAAGTAATTGGCCTGTCCTCTCCAAAATATCAAGGTCATGAAAGGAAGGAGAGACTCGGAACTGCTCCAGATAGAAGGAAACTAATGAGACATGACAGTGAAATGCAACGTGTGATCCTACGTTGGATCCTGGATCTATAAAAGACTTTATTGGAGAAAACCAGTAAAATTTTAATGAGGCTTGTGGATTAGAATCTGCTATGGTATTAATTTCCTGATTTTGATGGACATAATGTGATTCATGTAGAAAAGTGTCTATTTTTTAGGAAACAGACATTGAAGTATTGAGGGGTCCTGTGACATCATGTCTGCGACTTACTGCCAAATGGTTCAGAAAAAAATGACTTTTATCCACACAGAGAGAAAGAGAGAATGATAAGGCAGATGTGGTAAATTTCTAACACCTGGGAAATCAAGCTGAGGGAACACAGGATATCTTTGTACTATTCTTGAAACTGTTTTGAAGAGTTTAATTATTTCCACTTTAATAGCTTTGAAATATTTTTAATAATCCTACTGTAAGGCCGGGCGCGGTGGCTCACGCCTGTAATCCTAGCACTCTGGGAGGCCGAGGTGGGCGGATCGTTTGAGCTCAGGAGTTCGAGACCAGCCTGAGCAAGAGCGAGACCCCATCTCTACTAAAAATAGAAAGAAATTATATGGACAGCTAAAAATATATATAGAAAAAATTAGCCGGGCATGGTGGTGCATGCCTGTAGTCCCAGCTACTCGGGAGGCTGAGACAGGAGGATCGCTTGAGCCCGGGAGTTTGAGGTTGCTGTGAGCTAGGCTGACGCCATGGCACTCACTCTAGCCTGGGCAACAGAGTGAGACTCTGTCTCAAAAAATAATAATAATAATAATAATAATAGAAGTACTCGGGAGGCTGAGGCAGGAGGATTGCTTGAGCCCAGGAGTTTGAGGTTGCTGTGAGCTAGGCTGATGCCACGGCACTCTAGCCCAGGCAACAGAGTGAGACTCTGTACCCTCCCCCCAAAAAAAAACAACAACAACAATATGGAATTGTGGTTTTCATTTGAATTTTTATAATTACTAATGAGGTTGGGCATCTTTTTATATGTCTGTAGCCATTCAGGCTCGGTTTTCTCTTGTCTGCTTTATCTGTTCATTCCTTTGTTTGTTATTAGGGTGTTTAACTTATGTCAAAAGACAAAATTACAACAAATTTAAAGATCCAATTAGCTTTTATTTGTGCTTCTAGAATTGGGCAACACCTCACTCTGTGAAAATAAAATGAGTGTTCCAATGAACTGAGCAGAGAAGTCTGGCTTTATAGGCAGAAAAAATGCTGCAGAAAGCAGAAACAACACAAAAAAATGGATGGCCCATTTCAAAGTTACTTTCCTTATAGGGTTAAAAAAGAGGGGACTTCCTTACTATGCGACTCAGGTTGGTTCACTGGTATTCACCTGCTTTTTGGGAAACTGGTCTGTTTCAAAGTTCTATTTAATTGTGGCACTTAGCACAAGCAAACCCATTCTGGTTTGGCCTGGTCTACTGGGGGCTAGTGCAGGCGGCTAGTTCAAAACAGTGGCCTCCCATAAACCTTGTTTAACTCTTATATAGAGTAATAGTTATTAAACTGTCATCTTTAGAAAATGATGTGAGGACAATGCACCTATAATACATTTTTGGGAAATTCAACATATATATTTACACTCAATTTATTATAATATAAAAATTTCTGTGTTATATCAACCTAAAAGTAAGAAGCTGATGAAAAATTAATATAGAGAGTTTATTTGGGCCAAGGTTGAGGACAGTAGCCTGGGAAACACTTTCAAGTTGCCTTGAGGAGTCTTCCAGGGAGCAAGGAAATGTTCAAGATTTTAAAGAAAAAAGGACAAATCAGGAGAGGGGACAATTACAAAAGTTGTTCAGCGGGAATTCTCATTGGTTTACAGATACAACAGTGGTTAGTGATTGGCTATAGACTGTTGAACTATAGGGTGTATGGCATTTTTATGGCTACTTGGCATCAGGTTAGTCTAGAGCCTCACAGCAAGTGGCTTCAAGAGGCAATTATTTTGCTCAAGGGGGAGTGAGAGTGACTGCTGTTATATTTTAAATGCCTCTCCTGGCCTGATAGTTTAAAAGTGCTGGAATTTCTCAGATAAAAAGGGTTTTTTTTTTTCTTTCTCAGTTATAATAGGAGAAATAAGAATACAAAATTACATATGTACCACAATATATAAACTAACACCCCAAAACACCATACTTAGAAAAGAAACTAAAAGGAAATATTCTATCACTGTATGTTCAAGTTTACAGATAGGTTTTCTTTTTTTATGGCTTTAAGTATGTAGTCTTTCTTCCAATTTTCTATATTTTCAAATTTTTAAATTAAAATAATGTAGTTTCATATTCCATGGAGATTCAGCGCCAAGCTAACACATAAAACAAAAGTCATGTATGTAATATTACCCTGAACATCCCTTAAATTGGGCTGTCTCTCAGAAAGTTCAATAGTGATTGAAGAAATGTTCAGGGTAATTTTGCAATACAACCCATTTTCTATCTACCATTGGAATTATTGCTGTTTCTTCAGTTGAGTACCAGATAGAGCAACAGAAAAGCAACTGGGTAACATAAGAAAAATCTACATTGTATCTCTTCTTAGAATCACACTTAATCTAGTGAGATGATAATATCAGAGACACCCAGAAACTGGGATCACTGAAGAAAAAGCAGGTTTACACATTTCATCTCATGCTCACCCTACGGTTCATTGAGTGGAATGTTAGGCAGTATAATGCACCATTTAGACTGTTGCTTTCTCCCTCTCCTATTTTTGTGGGGCTAAGCTCATATAGTTGAATTCGCATAAGCTAAATTTGTATATGAGGAGACTCCATTGTACATAGTTTGTTTATAATAGGGAAAAAACCACCTTTTTCAAAGGAACAGATATTCTGGAATCCATAAATATATACATGCCCCCTGTTTTCATCATTTACTCAGTCATTCAACAAATATTGCATCTGCTATTTCCAGCACTGGGCTACATAATGGAAGAGATAGAGGAAAAAGTAAAACAATCTCTGTCCCTACTCTCATGGCGCTTAATCAATTAATCAATCAGTCAAATAAAAAATTATCCTGTGATAAAAAAGAGGTACATAGTATCTTGAGAACATATAATAAGGATATTGATGTGCACTGAAGGTTTTAGAAAGGCTCCCTGTGAAAGTGACTACTGAGCTGGTTAGGAAGTATGGGATGCTGTGATGTAAGCTGGAGCCAGATGACACTGCCTCATGAGAGCCAACAGCTTAATTTTCAGAAATTTTGAGACAGGTTTTAAATAGCCATTAGTAAACATTAAATTATGTAAACTTATAATTAAATTATATTAAAAACAGATCATAAATACTCAAAACTCATCACTTCTTAATTATTTTTACATTTTACTCTTATCTATGCTCTTGAGGTTATCAACTATGCATCTTTTCCCATTCTGAGGAGCAGAATGAAATCATCCTGTCCACACCTCTGCACTGCATATGCTACCTGCCCATTAGTGACTAAGTAGCCACATCAGTTATCAGATCCACTGTCACAGTGCTTATGTTCAAGTAAATCTTATTTTACTTAATAATGGCCCCCAAGCTCAAGAGTGGTGATGCTGGCAACTCAGCTATGCCAAAGCCACAAAGTGCTTCCTTTAAGTGAAAAAGTGAAAGTTCTCAACTTAATAAGGAAAGAAAAAAAAAGTAGGCTGAGTTTGCTAAGATCTACGGTAAGAACAAATCTTTCATCCATGAAATTGTGCACAGTATATTGTTATAATTGTTCTATTTTGTTATTAGTTATTGTTATTAATCTTTTTACTGTACTTAATTTATAAATTAAACTTTATCATTGGTATGTATGTATAGGAAAAACATAATATAGGGTTTGGTACTATCTGAAGTTTCAGGCCTCCACTGGGGGTCTTAGAACATATCCCCTGAGGATGAGTGAGAACTACTACATCCATGGAAAAGCTGCTTCAGAGCAGTGACGAGCATAGAAGCAAGGCTGGAATGGGTTAAGAAGTGTGTAGGGAAAAAGAAAATAGAGGCGCTTTTCCTTCTATTACAAAAAACAATTGTAGGAAATGTACTTACTTACATTGGCCTAAAAGAAAAATGTTGTGATTTTAACCAAATCAGAAGTATTAACTGAATTCAAGCTCCACTTAGGACAAAAGTTCACCTCAATTTATCCATGTAATTTTACCTAGTTCTCTGAGTTCCAGAGGATGAAACTAACTCTGGAAAAACACAATGGTTATAAAACAAAAACTAAATAAAGTTTAGTTTATTTAGTAAAAAAGTAAAAAATAAATAAATACTTTTTAAAAACCACAACAGTAAGTTGTTACCACTGCCATTCCATTTAAGAAACAGCAATTCTACAAAGAAATTGTTACCAAAAAAAATTGCTGCAAAAAAGTCAGCTGGAGAAAGTGAAGCAAGAATGTCACTCTGCTGAGCCTTACCTGGCCCCACCCCATTCTGAGTCGATGATTATCACCAGATGCAGGCAAAAGACATGGATATTTTTATACAAATTTCATAAATAAACATAATACTATGAAAATCCTGAGTTTAAAACCCCAGTACAGCCGATGGAGTATTGTACCTTTGTTTTTATTTGCCTCAAACGGGAGCATATGCATCTTTAGCTGTTAATGGTCACACCCTCCTCTCACTCTGTGTTCCATACAGAGGACGCCTTTCTTTCCTCGGATGCCTTTCTCTCATATCAAAAACCTTATCGAAGTTTCAGGTTGAGTTCTGTCTACCAGTGAGTCTTTTCTGGTTATCACACCTTATTTGGGAAATCTTAACATTTGTGCTTTTAATGTGTAATACTGCCAACTAGGCCTTGCTCTCAAATTGTTAAGTATTTTCCACAAGAGATTATAAAGTTCTAGCACGTAGAGACTGATGCCTCATTCTTTCATGTTTCCAAGGCTCTTTGTATTCAAATTAAGTAGAGTACTGTAAACTATTAATAATTATAACTTATACTGCTCAAAGTCCCATTTTCATCCCCAAATCTCCATTCTAAAATTTCTTTGAATAATAAGAGTTAACATTTATTGAGTGATACTATATAGCATTCACTGTTCAAGATACTTTCCACATATTAACACACATAATCTTCCCAACAACCCTATGATATAGATACTACTATTCCTATTTTACAGATAAGAAAACTGAGGTACAGAAAGGCCAAGTGACCAACCCGAAGTCCCACAATTAGTAAGTGGCAGAGTTGGGATTCAAACTAAGACTGACACAGGAGCTCACATTTCTAAATTTTTAGCAACACAAAAATAACTCTTACAAGGCCTGGTCCTCCCTGGCCTTGTTTTAAGATGTGCCTGGATAAGTAGCACAGTTTCACAGCCAGAATTTAAAGAAATTCTACTCTTTTCTTTTCAAAAAGGGATAAAACATAGTGTACAGCAACACTTAACCAAATCCCCTTCCTTCTCCTGTGTTCTGTCCCCTGGCACTTCAATTCCAAGGCCTTTGTCTAGCGATCACTATCAGTTTTCCAGCCCCCAAAGGGAAAACCACAAAGGCATTCTTTTGACAGATGGCCCCAGGCTCCCTGCTGGCAAAGAGAATCCTTCCTTCAGAAACGTTTAGGTTCAGTTGTCAGGGTGGGAGAGAAGGCCATAAAAATACCCACAGTCACTCCTAGAAAATTGCCCTGAGGTAATTTGCGGAGAAGGGAAACTTTGGCCAAATACAAGTTTCTCCTCTGCAAAGTCCATCCAGAGAGTTGTTCAAAAGAAAAGTCTGGCCCACTATTTGCAATAGATTCTCTACATATTGAAACACAGTTATTTCTCTGGGGGTCACGAGCACTTTTAAGACTTTGGCTTTTTTCTTGGTTTGTTTTTTGCCCGGGCTAGAGTGCCGTGGCATCAGCCTCGCTCACAGCAACCTCAGACTCCTGGGCTCAAGCAATCCTCCTGCCTCAGCCTCCCGAGTAGCTGGGACTACAGGCATGCGCCACCATGTCCTGCTGATTTTTTAAAAATATTTTTAGTTGCCCGGCCAAGTTTCCTTCTATTTTTTAGTAGAGATAGGGTCTCAGTCCCGCTCAGGCCGGTCTCAAACTGCTGAGCTCAAACAATCTCACCGCCTCGGCCTCCCAGAGTGCTGGATCACAGGAGCCACTGCGCCAGGCCGAGACTTTGGCTTTCTTATCAGAAAAATGTTGATTCATACACAAACTTTGAGGAAAAGCGTACGTCACAGTCCTAAATTAAGAAACCCTGGCCATACGTGGCGGCTCAGGCCTGGAACCCTGGCGCTCTAGGCGGAGGCGGGAGGTCGCCCGAGGCCAGCAGTTCGAGACCCCCGAGCCGGGCAAGGCCCCGTCCCTACCTGGAGTCAGCGAGGCCGGCCGGGCGCGGCGGCGCCTGCAGCCCCAGCCACTCACGGAGGCCGACGCAGGAGGCCAGGGCCTCGCTGGAGCCCAGGAGTCTGAGGCTGCAGCGAGCTGTGAGGACGCCACGACACTACTCGAGCCCGAGGGACAGAGCGAGACTCTGTCTCAAGAAGGAAAAAAAAGAAATCCCTAAGGCGGAGGGATTGTGAGCTTTGTTGAATCACAACTTGTACGTTTTCTTAAGCCCGGGTCATGGCACTTACAGAACACCGGAGTCACTGTGCCAGTGGCGGCCCCCAGGTGGCACTGCGGGGACAGCTAAGTGGGCCGCCTGCGTCCACCGCAGAGAGAATGGGGACGGGGATTCGGTTTTAATTTTTTTAAATTGTGGTAAAATATTTATCATAAAATTTGCCACCTTAACCATTTTTGAGTATACAGTTTGGTGGCATTAATTACTGTGCATTCACAGTGTTTTGCAACCATCACTATTTTCCAAAACCTTTTTGTCACCCCAAACAGAAATTCTGTAACCATTAAACAATAATTTCTCATTCTCCCCTCTTCCCAGCCCCTGGTATCCTCAAAGCTACTTCCTGTTTCTATGAATACGCCTACTCTAGATACTTCATGAGTGGAAACATACACTATTTGTCCTTTTGTGTCTGGCTTATTTCACTTAGCATAATGATTTAATGTTCATCCATGTTGCAGCCTGTGTCAGAACTTCATTTATTTTCATGGATGGATAATATTCCACCATATGGAATATCATACTCGCTTACCCATTCCCCTGTTGGACACGTGGGTGGCTTCTACCTTTCGGGTACTGTGAGTAGCGCTGCAGGACACACTGGCACACAGGCATCTGCTGAAGTCTGCTTTTAATTCCTTTGGGTATATACCCAGAAGTGGAGTTGCTAGCTCACATAGTAATTCTATGATTAACCTTTTAAGGAATCAGCAAACACTTTTCTACAGCAGCTGTACCATTTCACAATCCTACCAGCACTGTACAAGTGTTCCAATTTCCCCACATTACCAACACTTGCCATTTTCCATTTTTTCTTTTTTTCCCCCCAAAAAATAAAACAGCCATCTTAGTAAGTGTAAAGCAGTATCACATGGTGGTTTTGATCTGAATTTTCCTAACGACTAATGGTGTTGAGCATCTTTTCATGTACTTATTGGATATCTGTTATCTTCTCTAGAGAAATGTCTATTCAAGTCCTTTGCCCATTTTCAAATTGGGTTGCCTGTTTGGTTGTTGTTGAGTTGTAAGTGTTCTTCATAGATTCTGGATATTAGTCCCATGTCAGACATAAGCTTGGTAAACATTAGGTTGTCTTTATACTTCCTTGATAATGTTCTTTGATGCATAGCAGTTTTAAATTTTGATAAATTATAACATCTATTTTTTCTCTTGTTGCTCATGCTTTTGGTGTCATACCTATGAATCCATTGCAAAATCAAAAGTCTGAAGATTAACTTCTGTTTTCCTCTAAAAGTTTTAGGGTTCTGGATTTTATATTTAGGTCATTGATCCCTTTTGAATTAATTTTTATATATGATGTGAGGTAGGAGGTCCAACTTCATTCTCTACAATGTGGAAATCAAGTTAACCCAGCACTATCTGTTGATGAGACTATTCTTTCCCAATTGAATGGATTCAGTGTCTTGTCAAAAATCTACTGGCCATATAGATCTATGGGTTTATTTCTGAACAATAAATTCTAATTCATCAGTCTATATGTCTATCCTTATTCTAGTGCCACACTGTTTTGATTCCTGTAGCTTTGTAGTAAATTTTGAATTGAGGAGGAGGAGGAAGAAGAGGAGGAGAATTGTTGAGAAAAAGCAGGACAAGGAATGGAAGACTAACTGCAGTTTTGGAAAATGATAGTTTTTTTTAAGTTGCTTCCAGCTACAGGGTGCAAAAGGAAGAGAAAACATCACTAGGATTTAATTTTGGACGGGGAATGAGGGAGAGGCAAGTCTCAAGGACAAAGTTTCCTTTCTGGCTTACACAGGGTACTGAAGTAAGGACTGTGGGAAGAAGACTAAGTTTGCAGAAGGCAGTGGTGTGTGCATGTGTGCACTGAGTTTGGTTTGGGGCAGACTAAGTTCAGATGCCTTTTAGAAATCCAAGGGAAGATGCCAAGCAGCTATGTGGAGATACAGCTGAGGACTTCAGGAGAGCACATGCTGAAGATCTGTGAGACACGTAATAGTAACCAAAACCATAAATGCAGATTTGACTTCCCCAAGACAGAATATGGCAGAAAGAGACCTAGGCCCCAAGAACTAAGAGCAAATCCAGGAGAGCTATCCTATAGAAATCCAGTGAAGATAGGATTTCAAAAAGTGCAGAGTATCCCTGAAAAGTCAAAAAGCAAAAGGAACTGAAAAGTCCACTAGATTTAGCAAACTGTTGGTCACTGGTGACTTTAGCAAGAGTAATATTATTTTGTTGAAATAATATTGTTCCAAACCAGATCAGGGTAGGGTGGATTAAGGAGTGAGTGACAGGTGGAGAAACTGAAACAGAAAGAGAGCCCTTCCTAGAAGACAGACTGAATAAAGGGAGGAGGCAGATGGGAAAGGACCTGGAAAGAGATGAGAAGGCACATGAAGGTCTACGGTTATGCAAATTTTATCCTCATTTTAATTAAAATACGTACATATGATTTTTCAAAAATCAAACAATCCCAAACCCCGTACCCCTATTGCTGCTACCCTATGGCAATCCCTGCCCTCTATTTTAGTTTTGTTTTTTGGTACTTACCTCTGTATTTATAAGCCCCACCCTTACCTACTGACGTCCTACCTCAAGTCAATTAATCTCTTCCACACACACCCACCCCCAACAAAAACGCACATACACTATCCTTCCTCTTATCTTCTCAATAAAGTCATACCCCACTTTCTAGTTAAACCACCATTCAGTTTTAATTACCAGGACAATGTGCTGACACTCACAACTGCTCTGACCTCTTATCACATCTCCAGCTCCCCAAGATCAGTCCAGACATTTCCCCAGACACAGAGCAGGGCAACTGTGGGCTCATCTCCTCTATTTACTTCCTCTCGCGACTGCAGTCTTATACTGCCTATTGCCCAGTGCTGGAAAGCATAGCCTCCTGTATTTTACCCAGTTTCATCATGGATGGTGAGAATGTAAGTCCATTAGTAGTTGCTCTGCCTTGGCCAGAAGTAGAAGTCTAGACTGTCTCCTAGTACCCGTGTTTCTAGAAGGGCATCACCCACTTTCAAGACAGTCTAAATGAGAACTGTTCTCATTTGCCCTTTTCAGAAAATACACCTCAAGTCTTTTGCAGTATAGAAAAGTGTAGTGAGCTGGCTGCAGGTGCTGGGGAAGGGCTGTGTGCACGTAACTACCACAGACTGGGAGCGATCACCCTATTCTCAGCCCCCTTCACTTCCCCACCCCCAGAGGGACCTGGTGCCTCTAATTCTTGAGATTTCCATGGTTTTGAGGCTCAAACTGGCATGTTCCTTGACCTTCCCTCTCAGGCACTTACCTTTCCTGCTAAATCAAAAGACACTTCCACCACTTTCTTTCCAGTTTCCAAAATGTCATCTTTTCTACACTCTAGTCTACCTCATTCTTTTTGTCTCTATATATGGATATACATACATGCACACACACACACACACACACACACACACACAACAAGGTTCATTTCGATAGGGTTTCAGGAAAGAATGCACATTCAGTTAATCTTGTTCCAACAAAGGTCAGGTTTGAACTGTTTGTTTCAAATACAAAAGACTTCAAAATGTTTGAGATTCTATAAAAAGATTCACTTGAGAGGATGAGGTTGACTATATAAGAGAAAAGACATACATAAACTTTTTCTAAAGCCAGAAGATCAAATTCAAGCTGGAGAAAACATAGTTTTTAATAAGAACAAAAAAAAGTATATCACATGTAAATTAATAACTTCGGCCATATTTGAAAAGATTTATTAATATTTATAAATCTAAAGAATCCTAAGGAAAATAATTATCTTCTCCTAAATAGAAATTCAGCAATATGCCATAAAATTATTGAAATCAATATAAAAGAATAGTGAAAAGAAAGTATTCAATTTTCTCCTGCTTAATCATAAAAAGTGGGGCACTATAAAGGACTTCTCTGTTAGCCTCAAGTATTTGATGCATAAAAATGTCCTATGTATCTACACAACCTGCACTGGACCTGCCAGAGCACAGCACAGTTCCTGTAAGAGTTAGTTTGTTTTGACACTTTCTTTACATTCTGTGGGACAGAGACCGTACACTGTTCAGCATGGGATCCATAGGTTAACATGGAAAAGTCTGAATTTAATAATTCAAAACACTGTACAACACTGTATCCTGGGGAAGTAAATAAATCTATATAAACAGAAATTTTGAGTGCTGATTGCATAATTCAAATTTTTGCTTTCTTTCTTTTTCTTTTTTTTTTTTTGAAATAGAGTCTCACTCTGTGGCCTGGGCCAGTGTACAGTGGTGTCATCACAGCCCACTGCAACCTCAGACTACTGGGCTCCAGCGATTCTCCTGCCTCAGCCTCCCGACTCGCTGGGACTACAGGCGTGTGCTACTCCACCTGGCTAATTTTTCTATTTTTTGTAGAGACAGGATCTCACTCTTTCTCAGGATGGCCTTGAACTCCTGGCCTCAAACAATTCTCCCACCTCAGCCTCCCAGAGTGCAAAGATTACAGGTGTGAGCCAAATTTTTGCATTCTGAACATATCAAAAACACTATCACATACAAAAATGACCTAAAGCACAGTTTTGCTGTCTACACATTTCTCCATAAAAATGGAAGTCTGCAAAAAATCATAAATTATTGAAGAGATTTGAGTTGTAATAGCTTATCAACAATTTACTACATAAAAAATGAGTATATCAACTTGATCTAAAAATTTTAGAACTACATTATGAAACCTAGGCTGTTAGTTTCTGTACTTGCTATAAATGATTTTGGTTTTATCCAAAGTGGGTTATGTGTCCAAACCTAACAAATATTAAATTACAAATTTCCTCCATTAAAAACCCTAATATTTTACACTTCTAATAGAAGACAGCCTACAAATATATAAAGCTAAAATTTCAAAATGTAAAAAATTCTTTATTCACAGAAAGGAAAAATTCTTTCATAGGAAGAATGTCATTTGCAAGCCAAAGGGAGTAATTATTATTAGTGACTATTCATTTCTGCAGGGACAGAAAGAACTAGAAGGAGGTTAAAAGGTTTTTTTTTTTTACATCTTGTCATGTAAAATTATGATTAAATATAACATAAATGTCTCCCTATTCAGCAAAGATAAACAAGTATTCTCATAAAAATATAGCTAAGAGTTGAAAATATTTGCTGTTAGACAACACTACTAATTTTGCATAATTTTGCACTCCACGTTGTTGGGCCAACAAAGTTTTTTACCAGTGATCTAAATCAATACTGCAATTGGAAGTTTATGGAATTATAAACATAATACATTGTATTTTTGTGATAACTTTCTAGTTTGTATTGATTAATGATGGTCATTTCTAATGACTTTTCCTAAAATGTTTTTGAATGCTTAAAAATTAACTCTATTAGGCCGGGCGCGGTGGCTCACGCCTGTAATCCTAGCACTCTGGGAGGCCGAGGCGGGTGGATCGCTCGAGGTCAGGAGTTCAAGACCAGCCTGAGCAAGAGTGAGACCCCGTCTCTACTAAAAATAGAAAGACATTATATGGACAACTAAAAATCTATATAGAAAAAATTAGCCGGGCATAGTGGCGCATGCCTGTATTCCCAGCTACTCGGGAGGCTGAGGCAGTAGGATCGCTTAAGCCGAGGAGTCTGAGGTTGCTGTGAGCTAAGCTGACGCCACGGCACTCACTCTAGCCTGGGCAACAAAGTGAGACTCTGTCTCAACAAAAAAAAAAAAAAAAAAAATTAACTCTATTACTATCAAAGAAAATTACTCTCAGTTGTCTATAGCAATTCATATCAAAAGCACACCTAATTTTGTTTAATGGACATTAAAGAAAATAGGAAAAGTGCCCAGTTCTATTAAAAGTACATATTCCTTTTAGTGGGAAGTGTTGTAAAATTTTACTTATTTCAAAAATTAACCCAGAATCATTCATCCAATGTTTTTGAGCACCTACTATTTGCTAAGCACTGCTCTAGGTACTCAGGATATAGTGGTGAATGATTCAGAAAGATTCCTATACTTATATGGCTTACTGTTAATATTTGAGGGTATTGGGGGAACAGACAATAAATGTGAAAACAAAAAGATGATTTCAGATAGTGACAAGTCCTGTGAAAAAAAGAAAAGAAAAGGAAAAAATCAGCAGGCGATGGGGAGGGCCACTTTAGATTGGGTGGTCAAGGTTGCTATGGTGGTCATCAGTGTTGTTCACTAAATACTTCTAGTTGTCCTAAGCACCAGCAGTATTGCACTTGTAAAGGAAAATAAAAATCTCAGGACCCTCCAACTCCTTATGCCAAAGGGAAGGTCAAGCCCAGATGCTGAGTCATGCAACACCCTCTTGCAAATGAACAGCTGTTACTAACACTACAGGCCAGATTGCCACAGAAAGGTAAATGGCTTCAGGCATCCACACGGACAGTTCCCACAGATCATTCATAAGGACGCTGTTTGCTGGCCTCCCATCAATGAGGACATTCAAATTGTAACTTCCGGGTCTGCAGGCTAAGTCTAGCTCCTAAAACTAAAGTCCACTTTGATTCCACACTAATAATGTGGATTACAAGTTTATCTTCCCAAGTGCAGAACAGAGACAAGACCATTCTTTCTTCCAGCTACCCAGGGACATCTGCATAACCGATTCTTCCTTTACTCCCTTTTCTCTTCAAACATTTACCTAATCTTGTGTAAAATGCAGATTTCCTGGCAGTAACTAAAATCTCTCAAGAATGTAACCATTTGCATCACGGCCCACCCTCTCCCCTTTTCTCTTTCTATATGCCCTCACTCTAAATACAGAGTTTCCAAATCCCTCTTCAGATAGCACAGGGCACAGATGCTTCTGTGGTTTGTCCTTGAACTTTGGCTTCGTAACCCTCCACTGATTGAGATCTTTGCCTGGCCACCTATTTGGGTTGTCACACTTCCCCATAGCCCTAAAAATGTGATTTATGACACCTGGCATTTGAAGATTCAAGAATCTTACTCTGATTTGCTACACTTTTTCTATATACCACAGGCAATGGCAATGCCCCGATGGTGGCTGCTGTCAGCCTCCTACCTGAAGGAGGACCATTCGAGGCAGAGCTCCCACTAACCCATGATGGATGGTAGCATGAGCAAGACCCGTTGTTTTGAACCACTGAGGTTTGGGGTTGCTTGTTTCACAGCACAACCTAACCAATCCTGCCTATCATAGAAAGTTAAGGAGATCATAAATGAAGTAAAACTTAAATTATGAAAAAGAGCTAGGCACACCAAGGGGAAAACACACGCAAAGACATAACTGAGAAAGGACAGTGGCGGGAGTGTGGTGAATAAGGAGAATCGTATGAAGGAGGGGGAGAGCTGTACTCAGATCAGGCCACGCAGGATTGAAAGCAGACTGTGGGCAGCTTGGGCTCAATACCATTTCCATAGGCAAGCAAGGTGGGGATTTTAAGCTGGAGTGGGTGGGATGTGCATGGGGGGGCTTTTAAGGGAAAAGCTACCTAATGAATCATGAACAGGTAAAGTCCCTTTCTACCACCAAATTCCAGATGACTGGTCTCAGGCTCAGACAAGAGACCAAACTGTACCTTTCTGGAGAAATTAAATGATCCCAGAGAAAGAACCTTCAGACACTGACATCTGAAGGAACCTAAAGAAACAGCCATCTGACCACCTGACATCCTACCAGTAAAACCCACACAAAGAATGTCCAATTAGCTTCCCAATGTCTCACTCATAAATACAAACAGACAGCCAGGAATCACCAGACATTTGAGACCGGCTTCTCCACAAAAGAGAGAAAGAGGTCACATGGAGCAAACAGAAAATACATATAATTGATATCATAGAAGAGTAAGGAATGGAATCGCACCTATAAACCACAAATAGGATACTCTAAATAGAAATATTCAAAAAACTTTAAAATATGATAAACAAATTCAATTAAAGGGCTAGAAAATAAAGTTTAGGCAATCTTGCACAAAGTAGAAGCAAAAGACAAGAAATGCACAAATAGGAGATAAGAGAAAAAAACTTTGTGATACAATATCTGAATAACAAGAGTTACAGAATGAAAACAGAGGGGAAAAATTATTCAAGAAAAGTACCTACCAATGAAAATTGGCATCTGCAAATGGACAAAGGCCATGAAATGCCCAGAATATGAATGGAAGGAAGCGCAAAGCACATCCACCTGGAAAGTCAAACACTGGTGGTAAGAAGAGGAGATGAAAGGCTCCCCAAGGAGGGTGACAGGAGAGGTCATAAAACAAACTGGTATCAGATTTCTCAGTAGCAACTGTGGAAGCTAGAAAATCATGGCTGAATGCCTTCTAAATTAAAAAAAAAAAAAAAAAAAAAAAGAAGTGGAAGATGAAGATGGGACTCAATTGCTACAATCACAGGATAAAACTTTAACACATGAGAAGTTGCTTCTTATGAATGAGCAAAGAAAGCGGTTTCTTGAAATAGAATCTACTCCTGGTGAAGATACAGTGAACATCATTTAAATGACAACAAAGGATTTAATAAATTTAATTGATAAAGCAGTGGCAGGGTTTGAGAAGACAGACTCCAGGTTTTGTTTGTTTGTTTGTTTGTTTTTGGAGACAGGGTCTTGCACTCTTGCCTGAGCTAGAGTGCAGTGACATCATCATAGCTCACTGCAACCTCAAACTCCTGGGCTCAAGCCATCCTCCTGCCTTAGCCTCTCAAGTAGCCTAGACTACAGGCACATGCCACCCCACCCAGTTAATTTTTCTACTTTTTATAGAGACAGGGTCTTGCTATGTTGCTCAAGCTGGTCTTAAACTCCTGACCTCAAGAGATCCTCCTGCCTGAGCCTTTCCTATGACTCAAAATCCAGAAGCAAAGCAAGTGAAAGGCTGGAAAATGGGACTACCACCACATACACACAAAAACACAAAAAGACCCCACAAAACCTAAAGCAAACAAGCAAAATTAAAACCTTTTACATGTCCAAAGTACACCATAAGCAAGGTAAAAATATAAATGACAAATGGGATAGGTAAAAGAAATTTTTACAAATTAAATTATGAATTAAGGGTTAATATCCTTGATGTGTTAAAAAAAAAAAAAAAAAGAAACCTCTAAAATTTCAGAAAAAGACCCAAAAACCCAATGGAAAAACTGAGCAAAAGATATGGACAAACAGAAAACACAACACAAAAGGTCAAGTTATGGAAAGACAATTTCTCTTAGAGAAGATCAATTTCTAAACTACATCTAATATAGCATTTCTATTTAATACCTATCAGACTCACAAAACTATAGAAGCCTGGCAATGTACTCTGTCATACAACTGTACAGAAACAGGGATTCTCATACAGCAGTGGTGGGAACAGAAAATGTCTCAATCTTTATGGAGGGGAATGTGGCAATAACCACCAAAATTACATATGCATTTTCTCTTTGACCCAGCAATCCCACTGGCAAAATCAAAAATGATGTACCTACACATTCATGTCTTATAGCAGTCTTTGTAGTAGTAAATCTGCAAGGAACTGGTGGAATGCAGTGCAGGGCATCTACACAGTGGAATGCAAACAAATTAGAATAAAGGGATCATATCATGTCAAAAGGCAACCAAACAAAAAATATTAATGGATAAAGTGGACTACGTCAAAATTAAAAACTTTTATGCTTCAAAGGACATCATCAAGAAAGTGACAGCCACAGAATGGTCAAAAAGACCTGCAAATCCTACATCTGATAAAAGACTTCTACTCAAAACACATAAAAGGTTTTTACAATTCAATATAAAGACAACCCAACTAAAACATGGACAGAGGATGTGAACAGACATTTATTCAAAGAAGACAAACAAACGGCCAATAAGCACTAGGATGCTCAACATCACTAGTCACTAGAGAAATGCAAATGAAAATCACGATGAGATGCCACTTCACGACCACCAGGATAGCTATAGTCAGGAAATCCGGACAATAACAAGTGCTGACGAAGATGCAGAGAAACTGGTATTTTCATACATTGCTGGTAGGAATGTAAAATGGTACAGCTGCTTTCAAAAGCAGTTCAGCAGTTCCTCAAAAAGAAAACAGAGTTGCCACATGACCACAGCAATTCCACTTCTACATACATGCCCAAAAGAACTGAAAATATATGTCCACACAGAAACAGGTACATGTATATTCACAGCATTATTATTCATAATAGCCAAAAAGTGGGAAAAACTCAAATGTCCATCAACTGATCAATGGATAAACAAAATGTGTTACACCCAATGGAATATTATTGACACAATGAAACATTATTCAGCCATAAAAAGGAATGAAGTAGTGACACATGCTACAACATGGATGAACCTGGAAAACGTTATAAGTAAAAGAAGCCAGACACAAAAGCCAACATATTTAGATGATTTCACACATATGAAATGTCCAGAATAGACAAATCCAGAGACAGAAAGTAGAATAGTGAGTGCCAGGGGCTCGGATGAGAAGAGAATGGGAGATGACTGATATGGCATCTGCGGTTTCTTTTGGGGGCAGTGAAAATGTTCTAAAATCAGATACTAGTAACAGCTGCAAAACCTTGTAAATAGACTAGAAACCACAGAATCATATTTATGGAAAAAAGTCACTGGAGCCAATTTACATGTCACTTTGTTCAAGTGGGGAGGCAGCAGAGGATTATTTTTGTAGCTTCTATGTAAAATTATCAATTTACAAAGAATTTTCAATGATTCCTGTTTTTTCCATGTGTTTCCTCTTCCTTTGAGACTTTCCCCCACCCTCTAGGAAAGTTTCCATCATTACTGTTACTATTAACTTTTAAAAGTATCTGTATGGACATTTTTCAAGCTTACAAAAGTAGAGAGAATTATATAAGCCTTTTGTGCTACAATAGTTTATTAACATGTGCCATGTATTTTAAATCTAAATTATTTTCCTGAAATTGCCAAGACCCAGGCCACAGCCTGAGGCATGGCTAATCACTCAAACCTGCCAGGATGGTGCTGGGCCAGCCATGTAATGCTTTCAGGCTAACGTTGGGTGAATTCTGGCAAACTATTTCCTTCACTCACAATGACATTTCCCAAACTTTCCCCTTCACTATCTTTGAAGATAGGATGGGCAAGGTAACTAGTGACCATTGCATCATCTAAGGAGGAGGGTTCCATAAAAAAGGAAGAGAAAGAAGAGTGAAAACAATGCACTTCATTAGACTGTTTCAGCCTTTGTCCTTTCTCACAATAAAGTGCCATTCTCCTAAGTGATATAATGTCTACTTAAAGTGTAAGACTTGATAAAGTATAAAATCCATCCCCATATACACCAAAACATACCCAGAATGTACAGTACAGATATTTAAAATGTAAGGTAACAATATATTTAGTTATACTTTACTAGTGTGTTGCTCTTCCAAATGTAAACTCTATGTTTAAGATATCACCAGTTCACTGCCTTGAAGCAGTTCTCAGGCCACAGTGCAGGGATGGAGACTCCAAAAGGAGCCTCAGGACTGAGCTGCAGAGACAGAGACCAGAGACTGAAGTGGCCAATTTTCAGTTTAGCCTTTTTTCAGATAATTCATATTTTTCAAAGGCAATTATTTTCTGTGATTCAGACTTCAGATTCTTTTCCTTTCCTATTATTTACAATATTTAGGATAATTGTATGAAATGGTACCTACTTAAGAATACTGACTCACAATAGTATAACCACCTAACATTTTCTACTCTGTTCAAGATCACATTTTATAAAAATATTCTCTTTAAAATGCAATTCTAACAGCAGCAATTAAGAATAAAATTCTTGACTGTATCGGATAATCTGAAACTGAGAAAATTATGTGTATTTAGAAAATTTGACTGAACACACTTTAAAAACACAGAACTTTGTGTGTTCTCCCCCGAGGTAAACTGAGAAGACAGAACACTGACACCACTGGGAATCCAGCCACCTGGGGAAGGGCCGTGTCACACAGTGGGAGAAGCAAATAAAGAACACAGACCAGACTCTGCTGAACACCCCATCAACAGTACCAGGCCCAGCGAGGCTTTCTTGTCACTTCCTAGATGTCCCTGTTCCTTTAAAACCAATCTGCCATGCACCTTGACTTTTGTGAAACTGGTGGAGAATTATGAACCTATATTACAGAGGAATTAAAGAAACCTGTGAAAATTATCACAACTGCCTAGGTCCTAGGATCACTATGAAGCCTCAAAATGCTTGTGTGGGAAATACAGTTAGCGAGGAGTGAACACAGATATTGTCCAGTAGTGGCTGAAGCCACAGTAAGTCTTACAGCTCAAGGACGTCTTCCCAGAACAAAGGAATTAAGTCATACTGTCCCCATACTCAGCCCAAAGGCTTTGAATCTATTGCTGTGGATGGGTCTTGCAGCTCAAGGACTTCTTCCCAGGGCAAAGGAAGTAAGTCAGAATCTTCTAGAACTCATCTGAAAGACTTTGAATCTCCTCCTCTGGATGGCCATATCCACTGAACAACTGTAGGTGGAAATGCCACCCCCAACCTGAAGGAACAGGAAGAATCATCTGAAACCCAGATAAAGGCCAGGGAAGGCTGGGCGCGGTGGCTCACACCTGTAATCCTAGCACTCTGGGAGGCCGAGGTGGGCAGATCGTTTGAGCTCAGGAGTTCGAGACCAGCCTGAGCAAGAGCGAGACCCCATCTCTACTAAAAATAGAAAGAAATTATATGGACAGCTAAAAATATATATAGAAAAAATTAGCCGGGCATGGTGGTGCATGCCTGTAGTCCCAACTACTCGGGAGGCTGAGACAGGAGGATCCCTTGAGCTCGGGAGTTTGAGGTTGCTGTGAGCTAGGCTGACGCCACGGCACTCACTCTAGCCTGGGCAACAGAGTGAGACTCTGTCTCAAAAAAAAAAAAAAAAAAAAAAAAAAGGCCAGGGAAAAGAGGACGCTAGCCAGAGAGCAGGGCAGAGCCTGGAAAACTTTCTCAGGTTGTCTCACCATGGACTGCAGATGTGACCCCAAGACGGTTGGTCCAACTGCCCTAGGGAAAGGCTTCCAAGCTTTTCTGATTTTCCTACAGGATTAAGAGAAATCCGGAGCTCTGAGGGCAGAAGGGGCAGGAACACCATGCTGCTGCTTTTCAGTCCAGTTACTGGAACGCTCAGACATTCAAACTGGACGTCAGCCTATCTCCTGAATATTACCTACCTCAAGATATGGTACATATTCACCTGTGATTATAGCTATATCTGAGCCCATCGGGGAACATCAGCCAATGGTACCTTTGATATCCATCTTACCTAGCAACACGGTAGCATTTCTGAGGAACCTGAAAAGACTTGAGGCTTTCTTCCAGGATGCATTTATTTTTCAGGTTGTGTTTTTTTCCGCAAGATTGTTTTGATTATCATCTTTTTTTCCCCAGGAAACTTAATTGATCTAATTCTTGAAAGAGAATTTCTGAGATTTAGAGCTAAAGGGCCCAGGGTACACCATTTTCTATAATCTATTCCAAAAAGAAGTATTTAAAAAGAAAGCATGAATACCACTTAGAAAAATAAAAAATTTGAAATGTGAAACATTTAAAAAAGTGTAACTTTTAAAACTTAGAGCTTAGATCCATCCCCAGAGATTCTGGTTTAATGTTTTTTAAAAATTTAAAAAGCAATTTAGATGCTCACTCATGATTGAGAACCAGCATGCTAAATATTGTTTCTTTCTAATGTGACTTGTGTAGCACCATCACCTAAAATCCCAAATAATTCATTTAAAACAATATGGTACAAATACTACTGTAACTAAAGCTTACAATAGTACATTTTTCATCAGCATTTGTCTAAAAATGGAGGTGAACCAAGAGAAAGTCCAACTTTATATTAGACTGCTGGTCGTTTGGCTTTTAAGTCACTTGAATAACTGGGACTAAAACTAGTTTTATTTGAATAGTCCTTAAAAACAATAAAAACTTTCAAATGGGCCGGGCGCGGTGGCTCACGCCTGTAATCCTAGCACTCTGGGAGGCCGAGGCGGGTGGATCGCTCGAGGTCAGGAGTTCGAGACCAGCCTGAGCAAGAGCGAGACCCCGTCTCTACTAAAAATAGAAAGAAATTATATGGACAACTAAAAATCTATACAGAAAAAATTAGCCGGGCATAGTGGCGCATGCCTGTAGTCCCAGCTACTCGGGAGGCTGAGGCAGTAGGATCGCTTAAGCCCAGGAGTTTGAGGTTGCTGTGAGCTAGGCTGACGCCACGGCACTCACTCTAGCCTGGTCAACAAAGTGAGACTCTGTCTCAACAAAAAAAAAAAAAAAAAAAAAAAAAAAAAACTTTCAAATGATTCAAATGGCAGTTTCTTGCCTGAAACAAACCAACATGAATGTTAATCACAAGTAAGAGGCTTCTTAAGATTGTGTAGAACATATATGTGAAGAGTAGTAAATAAGTAGGTATTTCAAAAGAAACGTTTCAGGTATGTTGATATTAAATGATATTAAACTTGATATTTCCAAACATATAAGAGAAATGATAAATTATAAGTACAGTAGAAAAAAATTACTTCAGACTTTATATTGTCTATAATTTAAAAAGATAACATCTCTAATGGTAAATACACCTCCTCCCAAAACCTATTAAATTTGCCATCAATGGAAATCCCAAATAAATTATTATTTTTTGACCAGGCAGTTAAAATAAGCATATTTTATATTAATTGGGGAAGGGCCCCATGTCAAAATTCAATTGAAAATTAAGGACTTGCTCTCTCAAACAGCGTTTTTCAGATGCACTTTTGAGATAGAAACACAAACAATAAGCAGGTAAATCAAGAATCTACAAAAAGAGAAAACTAAAAAATTCATAATAGCTTTCAAGTTGAGAGAGCTTCTCTATACTTAGCCTTCCTTAAAAAAAATTTTTTCTAAAATCTTTCCATAGCTATCAAATATGAGAAAATCATATTTAATAACCTACTGGAACATTACTGTGGATGGCTGTCAGGATGATCTGGATCTGTGGATGCTATAACTCACTTGATCTGTTACTCTCTTCACCACATGCTTCTCGTGAAATGGTATTTTATTTTAGATGACAGTGCACACCTAGTGGAATTCTGAAGCCTTAGCATTTACCGCAGCTTTCAAGAAATTAGCTATTTCAATGTAAATTGAACTTATCCAGGAGAAGGTATGTTAAAAGATTCCTCAAGACAATGACTTCCCCTTTGAAGACAAGAATGCTTTAATGTTGGAGTTAATTCCAAGTGTTTTCAAACATTTTTCTCCATTACATAAGTATTAAAATAAAGATCATAGGTCTCCCCACCTCCACTGCTCCTGCCTCAAGTTATCTTTATAACGTGAGCTACCATAGTGACAGCAAGAAAATGAGCCAATTATCCACACTTGTTCTTAGATTGCCAGCTATCATCACCAGTGAAATTGGAATTAACCAGAACTTTACATATGTTTTGATTACCAGGAGTTTCCTAATATCCCTGCCTTTCCACCTCCTGCTTTTGTAGGTAGAATGAGCATAGTTTTTATATTCTGTTAATATTACATACTTTTGGAGACTTATAAAGGTACACTGGGAACATGAAGGCATATCAGTACAAAGACCCAAGAGGTTGATGGGTCTTAGGGAGACAGAATAGCATAACATACTACAGGTTTGGTAGTCATACCCATGGATTGAAACCAATTTGATTATGTCTGTGTGAACTTGGGTACCAGCCATTTAACTGTGTCTCTTCCCTTATTATAAAATCATTATAACAACATTCCCCTCATGATGCTGTTGTGAAGACTAAATGGAAAATGTACACTGCCTAGTAGGGAAGATGCTCAATGATAGACATCTTAAAAAAAAAATGGTAGTGCCACAGGCACTGTTTGTGATAAATCCTAGCTTGCTAGAAACTGCTTGCAAAGTGGACTTGCAAAGTGATCTAATGTGCATAGTCAAATTAAAATGTATGTAAGTCAGATTCTCTTGCTATAAACCATAGTATGTAACTAAATTTTTTTAAGTAGTATTTTTAATCCCAATTATGAGAATTAATGTAACAAGCTCTCAACAGAAATCCATTGAAAAATATTTGTATATCTTGCTTTTATGTCCATATGATAAATGCTTAAACTAAGAACCTACAGTCTTTAAATTATATTTTAAATTTACTTAACATACAAGCTGACCAAACCAGAAAAAAAAAAAAAAAAAAAAACCCAACACTGAAAACTTTTAAATGGGTCTACCTTTCACTTAAATGCCCAGATAATATCTGGAGAACATAATATATGTTTGATATTTAATACAGGTCTACTTTTTAATAGAGTACTGTAAAAAATTAACATAAGAAAGTTGCGGGCCGGGCGCGGTGGCTCACGCCTGTAATCCTAGCACTCTGGGAGGCCGAGGCGGGTGGATTGCTCAAGGTCAGGAGTTCGAGACCAGCCTGAGCGAGACCCCGTCTCTACTAAAAATAGAAAGACATTATATGGACAACTAAAAATCTATATAGAAAAAATTAGCCGGGCATAGTGGCGCATGCCTGTAGTCCCAGCTACTCGGGAGGCTGAGGCAGTAGGATCGCTTAAGCCGAGGAGTCTGAGGTTGCTGTGAGCTAAGCTGACGCCACGGCACTCACTCTAGCCTGGGCAACAAAGTGAGACTCTGTCTCAACAAAAAAAAAAAAAAAAAAAAAAGAAAGTTGCTTGTAGGCCAGGAGTGGTGGCTCATACCTTAATCCTAGCACTCTGGGAGGCTGAGATGGGCAGATTGGTAGAGGTCAGGAGTTCGAGACCAGGCTGAGCAAGAGCGAGACCCTGGCTCTACTAAAAATAGAAAGAAATTAGCTGGACAACTAAAAATATATAGAAAAAATTAGCTGGGCATGGTGGCACATACCTGTAGTCCCAGCTACTCAGGAGGCTAAAGCAGCAGGTTTGCTTGAGGCCAGGAATTTGAGGTTGCTGTGAGCTAGGCTGATGCCAGGGCACTGTAGCCAAAAAAAAAAAAAAGTAAGTTGATTTTAAAAACCCTCAGGTGGTTAATACAGTAAAAAAGTTACAAATTAGAATAAATTTTAAATCATCAGTGCTAACACCTCACAAGTAATTTTAACTCAAATACAATGTATCTTAATTCAGCTTCTGTTCCACAGTACCTTGGACTTACTCTCTTCTGTTACACTTTATTGTGCTTCCTTCAGTAATTGTGTTACTCTGAACTATAAACTCCGCAATGGCAAGAACTCTCTTATCTTGTTCACCTCAGCACGTAGCAAGTGTATGGCACACAGCAGAGTTTCAATAAATAACAATGTATTAATAAACGAAGTTAAGACATTAAAATTGCATATATTCTACTTGTACAAAAAATGCAATTTTAACGTGATTTTATGAAACAGATTTAATTATGAAGTAACTTGAACTATAAAAGCATTTATTTAAAACAAAACTAGCTTACCTACTATACTTATTATTCAGTTTAAAAAATAAAACTTTGTGTACAAGTTTTCAGCAACACACATTTTCCAACTAACATATAAGATAATGTGATCTGGAAATGTATCACTCTCATTTCTGAAGAACATATAGATAACAGTCTATGTGACTCCTTCAAAACTCTGATGCAACAGTATTCTATTACCTGCATCATTTCTCTTTTTAATTTTACATAAAGGTAGACAAACTTTTAGCCACTTATGGAGCAAACAGTCTGGACAATTGCTAATGTTACCAACTTTAAGTGAAATCTGCCACATACCCAGTGCAAATGCAACTTCACAATGATTTAATAGTGTGAATAAATTGCTTCAGTGTTTGCACATAAGGGTATTTCTATTGCTATCTGATCAAACACATTTAAAAGATCTTACCCTGCACCTTAATTGTGAAAATATATTCCAAGATGCTAAATTTCCCTTAAAAGAAACCCAAGTTAAAAATCAGAATATTACTCTGAAATAGAAAGTATACAAAAAAGAAAGATTAAATATCTAATTAGATTATTTGTTGAATTGAGTTAAATATCTAATTTCCTAAGTTTTCCTCCTAAAGTATGTAATGGATTATACAAATACTAAGAAAACTCCAAATAATTATGTTATAGACTATTTCTTTCCATTTGTAACTAATTTTGATATTAAAGCTCATATAGCATTTTCACAATACAAACTAAGTAATTTTTTATGAATTTCCTACAGAAAAAAACATAACAGCAGGTACCTACACACACATAAGCTCTTTCTTTAAAGCAATATTTCATTTCTCTATATGTTTTAAAAATTAAAGTTAAGCCATGATTACTCAAAAAGACTATTTTATTGAGTATTTAGATTTAGATTTAGAGTCTTATCTCTCTCCCATTATCTTCATTTCTATCATTTACCTCTTATTCCAGGGATTCTCAAACTTTCATGTGACACGGATCACATTCTCTCTCAAAACATCTGATTCACCCACTTCTCTTCTGTGTGTGTTTTTCTGTTTGTCATGCAATGGGATGGGATGAGGGGTGTGCTACAAGGAGGTGAACCTTCTATAACTTAAAGGAGGACTGCTATGCTTTTAAGATAATACGTAAGGGTTTTAAGTGAGATGTTTGTAAATAATTGCACAGTGGCTGATATACAGTAGACAGACAATACATGATATTAATACATATTATTGTAACTCATCTGTGTTATAAAATCGTAGACACCAAAACATTTCAAAAACCAAGACTACTGGGGGGCAAAACACTGACAACCTGCAGTGCACCCTCTGCACAGAGTGTCCGCGCCAAAGCAGATTCATACTTGTTTTGAAATGTGACAGTGGCACTGCAAGTAAGTAACTCAAACTTAATACGTGAGAGATACAAGTAGACATTGAACTCAAATCAGTTACATTTTACTTCTTGTGAAAATTCCTAGTAAAAATGTTGGTAAGGGATTAAGGACAAGAATACTCCCTACACACCATGTATGACATGCGGTACTATGTATACACCGTTGTCTATGACACCAAGTATTTCGTATACACTGTATGAGACAACAGGTAGCGCTTGCGTACACAGCGTGACAAGGACAGTGTGTACACACAGTACATGACACTAGGTACTATGTACACACTGTATATGGCATTGGGTACTGTGCAATACTGCATATGACACTCGGTCCTGCATACACAGCTTAAGTGACAAGGATGCCGTGTCCACACAGCATGACTCTGAGTACACACCACATACGACCCCGGACAGGGCGCCGTGTGAAACACCAGGTGCTGTGCACACCCCGCAAAGCACACACACGCACACACACACACCCTGCAAAGCACACACACGCACACACACACACCCCGCAAGTGCCTCCACAGCTGGCTCTGAAGAAAAGCGCGAGGCAGGACAGAGCAAAGGAAAGTTCGCGGCCGGCCGCCCCCAAGGAGCCCCCTCGTCCCGGCGCGGCCCGGCAGCTTCTCCCCAGAGCTCCAGCGGGAGGAGGCGGCGGACCCCGCAGGACAGTCCCGGAGACCCGCGAGGACCCGTTGAGGCAGCAGCGGCCTCGCTCCTGGGGTCGCCCGCAGCCCCCGGGACACGCACGGACCCCGCCCGGCCTCGGCCGACCCTGCGCCGCGGCTCCCACCGCCTATGGCGCCCGGAGCCCGCCAAGCGTCCTCTCCTCTCCGCGCTCCGCACGCCGGGCCCGCGCTGCCGGCGGCCCCACCGCGCACGGCCCCGAGGCCTGGCCGGGCGGGCGGCGCGGGGCCCGGCGGGCGTGTTCACGCAACTCCGCGGCTTCCCGGCCGAGCAGGCCCGCGCCCCTGGGCTTTCCCCGCCATTGTTCTCCGGCTCCGCCGCCGCCCCCGCGCCCGGCCCTCCCGCCGGAGCGGCCTGTTCCCGCCGCCTGAGCCGGGGACGGGCGGGCGCGGGACCAGGGGGCGCCATGTTGGCGGCGCCGCCTCAGAGGACGCCGCGGGGGCCCCGCCGCCCGCACTTACTGTGTGTCCTCGTCAGCGGCGGCGGGAAGTTAGGTGCTGTCGCCGGGAAAGTTGGCGTCCCCGCGGGCCGCTCCTCCCTGCCGCCCGGATAGGCTGTGCCCGCCGGAGCCGGCACGCGGCTCCTACCTCCGCTCCGGCCCGGCTCCCACGCCGCTGCCGCAGCCGCCTCAGCACGTTCCGCGCAGCCGCAGGCGCCCTCCGTCCCCACACGCGCCAAGGCGGCAGCCGGCGTCCGCGGTCCTAGCGCCGCTGGTTCTGCAGGCAACAAAACTGGCCACCTGGTTTTAATATCTTTTTAATCCGTGGTCAAGAGGAATTGCAGACAGGTGCTACATTCCCATTCCGTGCATATGCAAACAGGACTGCAACAAGAACAGGATCAGCCGTTACCAATTTGGCAAAGTCATCCCAAATCTGCGTTCCAAGTAGGTTGTCTATCAAAGTCAGTCAGTCTGTATCTGACATCTAACGGGAGGAGATCCCGTACACCTGTGGTTTAAGGAAGTATCAGCGATAAGCATACTTTTATAATGCTCACATATTTTCCCTCTTGTCCTTTCTCCTAGGAGTTTGGAAGGAAGACCTTTCAGCTAAAATGTCTTGCTCTCGTTATCAGTGAGCATATGTACTTATACTTAGTTTCAGTCACCAGCAGTCAAGTGAGGTCTGAAAATAGGCAAATACAGTACAGTAAGTTGTTTTGAGAGAGAGAGACCACATTCACATAACTTTTGTTATAGTATTTTGTTATAATTCTTCCATTTTATTATTATTGTTGTAAATCTCTTATTATGCCTTATCTATGAATTAAACTTTATCATAAACATGTATGTGTAGGAAAAAATCATAGTATAAGTAAGGTTTGATAGTATCCTGGTTTCAGGAGTCCACAGGGGCCTACCTGAGAATCATGGGAAAGACACTACGGGACCCCACCTCCTCTTTCGCTGGGCATGGAGGCGCCACCTCCTCCCAGGATTGGCTCAGGATTCCCGGCTTCTCCCCCATAGGACGTGGCCATCCCACCTCCCTTCATGCAGGGCCTGGCAGCCCCGCCTGCTCTAAGGGTGGAGGGGGTGCATTGGCTAAACCGCCCTCCCTCTGGGCAAGCGGCCCTGCCTCCTCTCAAACACAGCGTTGTGGCTCCAACTCCTCTCACAGTGTATGGGACGCAGCGGCCCCTCCTCCTGTCACGGAGGGCACGGCAGCCACTGCTCCTCTCACGCTGGATTCTGGCCCCCACCTCCTCTCATATAGGGTAGGGCACCCCACCTCTTCTTCCACGGGGCATGGGTACCCCACTTTCTTCCAGGATTGGCTCAGGAGTCCCTGCGCCTCCCCCATAGGGCGTGGCCATCCCACCTCCCCCCACGCAGGGCACGGCAGCCCTGCCTGGTCTAACGGTGTGGGATTGCATTGCTAAACGTCCTGTCACTCTGGCCAAGCGGCCCTGCCTCCTCTCAAACAGGGCGCTGTGACCGCACTTCCTCTACCAGCGTGGGGGACGCATTGGCCCGTCCTTCTCTCACGCAGGGCATGGCAGGCACACCCCTCTCACGCCGGATTCGGGCCCCCATCTCCTCTTATCTGGGGTATGTAGCCCCACCTCCTCTTCCGTGGCGCAAGGGGGCCCCACTTCCTCGCAGGATTGTCTCAGGAATCCTGACTCCTCCCCCATAGGGCGTGGCCATCCCACCTCCATTCATGAAGGGTGCAAAAGCCCCGCCTGCTCTAACGGTGGGGGGCTGCAGTGGCTAAACCTCCTGTCACTCTGGACAAGGGGCCCTGCCCCCTCTCTAACAGGGCGTTGTGGCTCCACCTCCTCTAACAGTGCGTGGGACGGCTTGGCCCCTCCTCTCACGCAGGGCACGGTAGCCCCACCTCCTATCACTTGGGATTCGGGACCCCACTTCCTCTCATATTTGGTAGGGGACTCCACCTCCTCTTCTGTGGGGCATGCGGCCCCACTTCCTCCCACGATTGGCTGAGGAGTCCTGGCTCCTCCCCCATTGGGCGTGGCCATCCCACCTCCCCTCATGCAGGTCAAGACAGCCCTGCCTGCTCTAATGGCGGGGGCGAGGGGTGCCTTGGTTTAACCTCCTATCACTCTGGGCAAGGGGCCCCGCCTCCTCTCAAGCAAGGCGTTGTGACCCTGCCCCTTCTAACAGTGGGTGGGACGCGTTGGCCCCTGCTCCTCTCACCCAGGGCACAGACGGCCGCCTCCTGTTAAGCAGGGCGCAGGTGGGTCGCCTCCTCTCAGGCAAGGCATGGCAGCACTGTCTCCTCTGATGCAGGGCATGGGGCCCCTCCTCTTCTGTGGGGCGGGGGTGCATTAGCCCCTCCTCCCCTCACGCAGGACACAGAGGGCCGCCTCCTGTCAAGCATGGAGCAGGTGTCCAACCTCCTGTCACGCAGGGCATGGCGGCACCGCCTCCTCCGATGCAGGGCACAGGGCCCCTCCTCTTCTGTGGGCAGGCGCATTGGCCCCTCCTCTCCTCACGCAGGACACAGCAGCCCCTCCTCCTCTCACGCAGGGCAGGGAGGGCCGCCTCATATGAACCCGTTCGCAGGGGCCGCGCCTCCTCTGATGCAGGGCACATGGCTCCCCCTCCTCTCACACATGATTCGGGTCCCCACATCCTCAGGCAGGGTACGGGGAACCAGCTCCTCTCCTGTCGGGCATGGGGGCCCCAATTCCTCCCAGGCATGGCTCAGGAGCCCCGGCTCCTGCCCCATAGGGCGTGGCCACCACACCTCCCCCCATGCAGGACGCGGCAGCCCCGCCTGCTCTAACGGTGTTGAGAGTGCATTGGCTAAACCTCCTCTCACTCGGGGCAAGGGTCCCTGCCTCCTCTCAAGCAGCGCGTTGTGTTCCCGCCTCTTCTAACAGTGGGTGGGATGCGTTAGCCCCATCTCCCCTCATGCAGGGAACGGGTCCCCACTTCTCACGCAGGACATGGCAGCCCCAACAAGACTCATCTGTTCGTTGTCCAACATTCTCTAAATCCCAGGGTTGGGGACTGGCCTACAGAGCAGGGCTCATCTCTGGAGTTTGAAAGGTTCCCTAAGTCCCTGGAAGGGACTGGCCTACAGGGCAGGGCTCATCTCTGGGCAACATCAGGTTCCCTAAATCCCTTGGGGTCTGACCTACAGACCAGAGCTCAACTGTTGGGATGTCCCAGATTCCCTAAATCCCTGGGGGCGGGGCACAGGCCTCCAGAACAGGGTTCATCTGTGGGATGTCCCAGGTTCCCTAAATGCCAGGGGGCCTGGCCAACGGAATGGGCCATCTGTATGCTGTCCCAGGTTCCCTAAATCCTTTGGGGGACTGGCCTACAGACCAGGTCTCATCTGATGGCTGTCCCACGTTTCCTAAATTCTGGCAGGGGGGACTGGGCAACAAAGCAGGGCTCATCTGAGTGCTGTCCCAGGTTCCCTAAGTCCCTGGAAGGGACTGGTCTACAGACCAGAGCTCATCTCTGGGCAGCCTCAGGTTCCCAAAATCCCTGGGGGCCTGGCCTACAACCAGGGATCCTCGGTGGGCTGTCCCAGGTTCCCTAAATTCAAGGGGGGGACAGGCCTACAGGCCAGGGCTCAGGTGTGGCCTGCCCCAGCTTGCACAAACCCCTTGAGGACTGATTTACACACCAGGGTTCACCTGTGGGCTGGCCCAGCTCCCTAAATCCCTGGGGCAGACTGGCCTAAAGACCAGGGCTCATCTGTGGAATGTCCAAGGTTCCCTAAATCCCTGGGGGGACTGGCCCACAGACCAGAGCTGTCCCAGGTTCCCTAAATCACTGAGGGCACAGGCCAACAGACCAGGGCTCATCTGTGGGATGGTCCAGGTTCCCTGAATCCCTTGTGTACTGGCATACACACCAGGGCTTACCTCTGGGATGTCCCAGTTTCCCTAAATCCCTGGGGTAACTGGCATGCAGACCAGGGCTCATCCTTGGGATGTCCCAGGTCTTTAAATACCTGGGAGGACTGATCTAAAGACCAGGGATCATCTGTGGCCTGTCCCAGGGTCCCTAAATCCCTGTTGGGGAGTGGCCTAAAAACCAGGGCTCCTCTGTGGGCTGACCCAGGTCCCACAAATAGCTGAGAGGACTGGCCTACAGCCCAGGGCTCATCTGTGGGAGGTCCCAGATTCCCAAAACATCTGGGGAGGACAGGCCTATAAACCAGGGCTTATTTGTGGGACGTCCCAGGTTCCATAAATCACGGGGGAGGGGGCAGGGGGAATGGCACAGAGACAAAGGCTCAACAGTGGAATGTCCCAAGTTGCCCAAATACCCTGGGGACTAATTTACAGACCAGGGCTCACCTGTGGGCTGGCCCAGTGCCCAAACTCCCTGGGGAAGACTAGGCTACATACCAGGACTCACCTGAGGGACGTCCCAGGTTCCCTAAATCTCTGGGGGACTACCCTACAGACTACAGCTATTCCAGGTCCCCACAATCCCTGGGGGTCTGGCCTACAACCAGGGCACCTCTGTGGGATGTCCCAGGTTCCCTAAATCCCTGGGGGTGACTTGTCTACACACCAAAGCTTCTCTGTCAGGTGGCCCAGGTTGCTGAAATCACTGTGGGACTGTCTACACACCAGAGCTCCTCTGTGGGGCTGTCTAGGTTCCCTAAATCCCTGGGGGGACTGGCCTACACACCAGAGCTCATCTGTGGGATGTCCCAGGCTCCCTAAATCCCTTAGGGGACTGGTCTACACCCCAGGGTTCATCTGTAGGCTGTCCCAGTTTCCCTAAATCCCTGGGGGTACCTGTGTACAGACCAGGGCTCATCTTTAGTCTGTCCGAGGTTCCCTAAATCCCTGGGGGGGTGCCAGATTAAAAAACAGGGTTCATCTGTGGGCTGTCCCAGGCTCCCTAAATCCCTGGGGGGACTGGTCTACACCCCAGGGCTCGTCTGTGGGCTGTCCCAGGTTCCCTAAATCCCCGGGGGGACTGGCCTACGACCAGAGCACCTCTCTGGGATGTCCCAGGTTCCCTAAATCCCTGGGGGTGACTTGTCTACACACCAGAGCTTCTCTGTCGGGTGGCCCAGGTTGCTGAAATCACTGTGGGACTGTCTACAGACCAGGGCTCCTCTGTGGGCTGTCCCAGGTTCCCTAAATCCCCGGGGGGACTGGCCTACAGACCAGAGCTCATCTGTGGGATGTAACAGGTCTCCTAAATCACCCTGGCAGAACTGGCCCACGGACCGGGGTGCATGCGTGCGATATCCCAGGTTGCCTAAATACCTGGGGTGCCTGGGCTACAGACCACAGATCTTCTGGGGACTCTCCCAGGAGTCCCAATGTGTGGGAGACTGTGACAGCCACTTATGTTACCTTAATGCATGTCTTTCTTCCTTTTCTGTCAGAGATCAGGATCTCGCTGGGCAGGCCACCTAAGAAGGCTTTTTCTCCCTGGCTCCTGCACATCCCAGGGTCGGGACAGGACTAAGTGATGAGCAGAGGGCCGCTGGAATTCCTGGGCTGACCTGGAAGGGAGGCGCAGCCGTTACCCGTCTCTTCCTTGTTATCAGGTGTGGAGCCTGTGTGTGATGGCCGGAGCCCCTGCTGCTGCTGTGGGCCAGGAGGCGGTTCCAGCGGGAGCTGTCAGAGGCAGGAGAAAGGCGGCAGGACACCGGGGTTGGCTCTCCCTGCCCACACAGGGTACCTCAGTCATTTCTGGACACATAGAGGCTCCTGTCTTCCACCCTAAAGTCTCACTCCTCTGATCTCCCTTGAGCTCGTTCGTCAGGAATGTGGCTCCATCTACCCTATGTTCTGTACTGAGGGAGGTGAGTCGCGTTCAAAACCGCAGAAACTGGAGGTAGAAGGGCTCCTTTCCTGTTTTGTATTAAAGGGTCTTCCCCAAACTTCACTTGAATTCACAAGAGCAACCTGCACCCAGCCCCAGGCCCGTGCCAACCTCACACAGTCCTGTGTCGCTACAGGCGGCCTGGGCAGGGGAGTGGCCCAGGATGTGCAAGGATGCACACCCCATGGTTGAGAGTGGGGCCCCCTCCTCCTGTCACTCCCTGACAGACACCAGCAACTGTGCCTGTGCAGACTCTGCACCAAGGTCACAGGTCACAGGTTGTCCTCACAGACTCCACCAACTGTCACTGGTCAGAGTCCCCGCCAGGGTCACAGGTCGTCCTGACAGAAGCAACTGCACCTGCTCAGAGTCCACGCCCAGGTCACAGGTCGTCCGAAATTCAAATTCCAAAGACAATGACACACCCTCTCACACACACTAGAAAGGCTACTGTTAAAAAAAATGGAACCCCTGATTTGGGGTTCACGGTGATGAGCTGGGAGCGTGTGGCTGCTGACAAACACACGGTGAAACACACGGGAGGACTTACCGTGAAGCAGCAGACCTCACACGGCAAGGACGCCGGAGACTCTGAAGGCGGGAGACAGAGGACCTTGCGCGGCGACGCCACGTTCCCGGGAAGGACGGAATTGCTGTCAGGAAACTGTGTTCATGAGCAACCACCTGAACGCCCTGCCAGTGACACAGAGAGGACAGCGAACTCCCTCACAGAGGCTGAGCCAGACCCACGTCCCGCTCAGAGGCCGCTACCCCATTGGGGCGGAGAGGCCACCGGGTGGACGTCACACCCGTGGCCACCACGTCCTGGGCGTGGGGGACCTCGGTGGGGTGGAGAGTGCGGGTGCCCCGTTTCCACATGTCCCCACGGAGCCCCTCCCGGGTCTCTGAGGACCGGCCGCCCCTCAGCAGGCGGCTGCGCACGGGAGGGCGGTGCCCGCGGGGCTCGGAAGGGAAGGTCGCACTCACCCTCGGGGCCTCGCGTCTCAGGGCGGACGAGGAGGTCGCGGTCGCTTCGGGTCTGAGGCCAGGCCGGCAGACGGCATGGTTGCAGCGCCTGCGGGGCGACGCTAAGGTGGCGGCACCGCGTCCTCTCACGCCGCGGGCACAGCCGCCGCGGGACATGAAGGGCGCTGCGCCCTCTGGTGGCCCGCGCCGGCACTGCAGCCCTCGATGCTCATCGGGGCGGGGACGGCGGTGCCAGGGAGCCCTCCTGGCTTTGCCGGGGAACCAGGTAAACTCCGAGTTCAGCGTCTTCCCAGCCAGGATCTGGAAATGGAAACTCAGGTGGGCTCACTGTCCCGTGTCTTTCAGAAAAACGGGGCGGCCCCTGGGAGGGGCCTGTGCTGAAATGGCCCCACCTAAGAGGGGTCTCACCTGGGGGGGTCACCTTTAAGGGTCTCATCAGAAAGGAGCCTCGTGTAAAAGGGGCCTCAGCTCAAAGGGCCTCACCTAAAGGGGACTCACCTGGCAGGGACCTGGGCTGGAAGTGTTCTCAGGTAAGAGGGTCTCACCTGAGAGGGGCCTCACCTGGGGGGGCCTCCGCTTACAAGGGCCCCAGCTGAGAGCAGCCCACCTGAGAGTGGCCTCAGCTGACAGGGCCTTTCCTGCGAGGGTCCGAGGGGTCCCTGGCATCGCAGTCATCCGCGTGGCCGTGGCAGACGCAGCGGCCACCGACGCCGACGTCCCTGATGCCGCAATAACACCGCCCTGCCGGCCCGAGCGCCAGGCCCAGACCCGCCCCCAGTCCCAGGGCCTCGGGCCAGGCTGCCCCCAGAGCCGGCTCCTCCCCGTCCGCCAGGGCTGCCCCGCACGCCAGACAGGGTGGGCTCACCCGGGCGTGACCGTGGGGTCCCGCAGCGCCCTGCCCGTGAGGTGACCCCGCAGCGTGTTGGTGCGCAGGAAACGCAGGCGGACGTTGGTGGCTTTGGTGAAGCTGCGCAGCAGCCGCGGGTGGGAGCAGTTCATGGCCCCGGGGCGCCCGTCCCCAGGGACAGCACGGTCCGCAGACGGCGTGGGCGCTGAGGCCAGGTGTGGCCGCCAGCACGCTGTCCCCGGCCCACCTCGCCGTCCCCAGGGACACCACGGTCTGCAGACGGCGTGGGCGCTGAGGCCAGGTGTGGCCGCCAGCACGCTGTCCCCGGCCCACCTCGCCGTCCCCAGGGACACCACGGTCTGCAGACGGCGTGGAATGTGAGGCCAGGGTGACCGCCAGGAGCAGACCGGCAGAACGGCCACCACGCTGTCCCCGGCCCACCTCGCCGTTCTCCGAGGCGCGAGCGCGAGTGCTCAGTGGGGCAGATGGCGTCGTCATCCCGCGTGTTGCGCTCCAGCGTCCGCGGCCCAGATCGCTCCAGGCAGTCCCTCTTGGAGGCCGCAGGAAAGGGAGGACAGGGACGGCTGAGGCCACCAGAAAAGCCCGCAGGCCCAGAGGCGGGGCCCCTGGGCCCCCTGACCCTGACCACCTGGAAGGCTGCCTCTGGGACGGGTCACCTGAGCCCGAGCCCGGCCACCTCATCTTGAGGTGGGAAAGCTGCGCCCTCCACGGGTCACCCAGCCAAGGCTCCACCCGCCAGCAGGACTTGGGGCAGAGGTCACTGAACCCTGCTGAGGGAGGCGCTCCCGCCCCGCCGGCCACGCTGGACGTGCACCGTGAGTGCCAGGACCCGGCTCTCCTGACAGGCATGTGAGCTGGTAGGAAGCGAGCTGGGAGCCCCCAGGGCCCTGTGTCACCACCACAGGGAGCTGTCAAACATGAAGCCAGCCCAGAGGGAGCCAGGAGATGGCACCGAGGTTCCTGCCACCACCAGCCCCTGGGCCCAGCTGTGCCGGAAGTCAGGGGTGACCTGATGAATTCCCCTTTGGCTCCCGGTCCTCAGACAGACGATCCTGACACGCACAGAGGTTGGGCATGAGGACCGGGCTGGTGACCGAGACCTCAAGAAGCCATGGTCACAGCAGCCCCGCTGGGGACACCTCCCAGGCCCCACAGCTCCCGAGACTCACAGGCGAAGAACTGCCACAGCTGGTAGGTGTGGCTGAAGTCCCTGGACTGCTCCAGCACCCAGAGGTCTGGCGGGGGGGGGGGAGTTGGCAAACTTGATGAGCACATAGGCCACGTGGAAAACCTGTGGGGACCCAGGGTGTCAGGGTGCCCCTGCCCATTGGGAGGGCCACAGCAGGTGACGCAAGACAAAGGTGCCCCACAGGGGCATCTGTGGGTTTGCTTGCCAGGGGCAGAAGGACGCAGGGGACGGGCCTGCACTGGGGACAGAGATGAAGACAGTTACCAGCCGTCTCAGAAACCCCCTCCTGAGCCTGGGGTGCCTTGGCCGGAAGCTCGGGGTCACACTGATCCTTCAGGCTCTGTGGCTGCAGACAGGGCTCACGGGGGGAGGTCCCAGGCAGCGGGCCTGACCAAGGTGGAGACAGGAGCACATTCCAGTGTCCCCACAGCATGATGTCCAGCCAGGACAGGTGGCCAGACAGTGCCCCCACCACCAAGCAAGTCCAGCCCCCAGAACATCTGACAGTCAGTGCTGTCCCAGGACGGGCTCTGTCCTGTCACCCACTGACTGGCCCCCAGCCACTGAGTCCCGGGCCAGGTGGCATGGAGCGAGCTGGGACCCAGTGCTGCCATCAGAGCCCTGGGGGGAGACAGACTGGCAAATGGGCCCTTCTAGTGCTGAGCCAAGCTGGGAGGCCCCACTAGCCCAGGACTGGGGCTTCGGCTTCCTGTGGTCCTGGGCTTGTAGGGCAGCCCTGGCCCAGGGCAAAGGGAAGCTGTTCCTCCAGGGGCACCTGGAATCCCCAGGCCCTACCCAGAGGGCCTGCACCGCCTCTCCTGCTTTCTCCCCAAGGCCCTGCCTGATCCCAGGGAGTTGCCCGTAGCCTCATTTCTCATTGTTCTGGCCGGAGGACCACATCTTGGGCTGTCCCATGTGCCTGTGCCCCTGGGGCTTAGTAAGGCCCTTCCTCAGCACAGCCTTCACAGGGCACTTTGGACACTGCCTCCAACTGGACATCTGCACCCACCCATGATGGCCCTGCTGACCCCATGCCTGCACCCGGGGTGCACACGTGCCCATCAGCCCAACAGCGTATGCTGGGCCCAGCTCCTCAGGTCACCCAGGGCTGTTGGGACGAGCCCCTGAAGCAGCAGAGGCTCTTGGGGGCTGAGGGTCCTTCTGGGCTGGGGGCTGGAGGTGGGCTCATGCTGCCACAGGTGACCCCCAAAGCCCCCAGGGACTTAGCACTGGGCAGCTCCACCCCCACCCTCCACAGGAGTGGCTCCCTGCGGGTGGGGGCCATAGCCCCCCAGCAGAGGTCTCTGGCCCCTAAAAACTGCCAACAGCGACAGGCTGACCGTGGAGTGGGCGGGGGGGGGCACAGAGATCCTCCCAGGAGGGGGTGAGTGCCCGGGTGGGACCCCACCGTCACACCCCCGGTGTGCATGTCCCATGCAGATGTCCCCACGTCCCATCCACCTGGGGGGCAGCCAGTCTCTAGGCTCAGCCCCCACATGACAATGGGGAGGGGGTGTAGTTTCCAGGGAGGGTGACAGGCCCCCCCACACACACTGCAGTGCAGGAAACAAAGGGGAAAAGGCCCCGGGGGCCTGCCGGGAGGTCCCTCCATCTGCCCCCCATCTGCACGAGAACCCAGCTCCCAACAGGAGTGGGGGGCTCCCGACACAGGGCAGTCTCAGCTGGCGCGGACCCCTGATCACAGGTGGGCTCTGAGCTGCCCGCCAGGCCTCTGAGGGTGACTTCAGACCCCAGGGTCCCCTGGCACCTACTGCTCCAGGGGAAAACAAGACATAATATCTCCTTTCTTTCTTCCATGTAGTTTTCATCACTTCCAATGCCCAGAAGATTCCAGAGAAGCCAACTAGGCTGTGTGGGCCGAGAAATAGGATTCTGGACTAAGTATGGCCCCGGGAAACAACGGTGGTTCTGCACAGAATGTTTTAGGGCGTCCACTTGGCCAGGAGGGGTCCATTCGGTCAGCAGGTGGGGGAGGGGGACTTAAGATTTTAGTTTAGTTGACAGAGACACCAACAGTAAAATCACAGCTGTGTGGCCAGAGACTGTACCTGCCCCTCACGGAGCAAATTTTGGCGGCCCTAATGTAATCCTCTCCCTTAACTGACTCTTGGACCTTTGGAGTTTCCCAGAAAAGAAGGATTTTTTGCAACACAAAGGATTTGGGATTCTGACCAGCCAGGGAGTTTTGACTTGCTCCGTTTCCGACCTGAACCGATTCACTCCTCCTTAGCCAACCTGGTCCCCCGCTCCAGAGAGGTCACCATGTTGATGCCGAACTTAGTGCGGACACCTGATGGGCACAACGCACCACAGCCCAGAAGTCTTGGGCTCCAGCGATCCTCCCGCCTCAGCCTCCGGGTAACTGGGACTGCAGGCGTCAGAGTTCCTGCCCTGGGGCTCGCCATCCCTCCACCTCCGTCAACCCAGGGCTCGCCGTCCCCCACCCCCACCTGCCCCGGGACTCGCCACCGCCACCCCCACCCCCACCCCCACCTGCCGGGACTCGCCACCCCCACCCCCACCCCCACCTGCCCCAGGGCTCACCGTCCTCCACCCCTACCTGCGCGGGACTCACCGACCCCCCCCACACACCTGCCGGGGCTCGCCATCGCCCCACCTCCATCGCCCCGGGACTCGCCACCCCCACCCCCACCTGCCGGGACTCGCCGACCCCCACCCCCACCTGCCCCGGGACTCGCCACCCCCACCCCCACCTGCCCCGGGACTCGCCACCCCCACCCCCACCTGCCCCGGGACTCGCCACCCCCACCCCCACCTGCCGGGACTCGCCGACTCCCACCCCCACCTGCCCCGGGACTCGCCACCCTCACCCCCACCTGCCCCGGGACTCGCCACCCCCACCCCCACCTGCCCCGGGACTCGCCGACCCCCACCCCCACCTGCCCCGGGACTCGCCACCCTCACCCCCACCTGCCCCGGGACTCGCCACCCCCACCCCCACCTGCCCCGGGACTCGCCGACCCCCACCCCCACCTGCCCCGGGACTCGCCACCCTCACCCCCACCTGCCGCGGGACTCGCCGACCCCCCTCCCACCGCCGCGGGCTCGCGGCCCCTCCCTGAGAGCCCCCCTCCCCGAGAGCCCGAGAGCTCCCCTAGCCGGAGACGGATTTGAGCAGCTGCTTTTCTCCAGGTCTCTCCTGTTAAAAATTCCTTCCCTCCTTGGCAACCCTCGTCTCAATCACTGGATCTTTGTGCGAGAAGCACCTGGATCTAGACGCAAACCCCCCGCAGTCTGGACAACAGGAAGACTCTTCCAGAAGGTGCCACTGCCACCAAGACCGCCGAGAAACCGCAGAGCCTGCACAAGTCCCAGGGTCGGGACTGTGCACCCCGCGGGTGACGGAAACAGCCGACAGTTGGCGACAAAGGCCGGGGGACCACGGGAAGGGCCGAAGAGGTTTGGCGCAGAGAGCCGAAAGGCCTCAGCGAGGACCGAGTCGTGACGGAGAGGGCCGAGGATGGACGGAAACCGCCGAGGGACGAGGGAGAGCCGGACGGCGGACGTGCGGCGGGCGCTGCAGCCCAGGGTCGAGGATGCACGGAAAGAACGGAGGGAGGAAAGGAGAGTGGCCGGGCGACAGCAGTGATGAGGGCGGGGCCGGGTGGCCCGGATTTGGGGGGAGCGGTAGGAAGGGAGGGGCGGCAGGGGGTCCCGGAGGGGGTGGCTGGGCGGGGCCGGAGTGCCCAGGTGTGCAGGGTTGTGGGGGGTGGCCCGCAGGGAGTGACTGGGTAGGGGCCTGGGGACCAGGTGTGCAGGGTGCGGGGAAGCTGTAGGGAGAGCTGGAGGTGGCCCGGAGGGAGTGACTGGGCAGGGGGCAGGGAGGAGCTCTAGGGAGGGCTGGAGGTGGGGGTTACGGGAGGTGGGGAAGCCATAGGGAAGGGGGTGGCCCGGAGGGAGTGACCAGGAGGCAGACAGCCCCACTCTCAGCCAGCGGGGTGCCCACAGTTTGCAAACTCCCGGCAGCTCCCTTGCCCGGGGCTCCCGCAGCTACCCAGGACTGTGTGACTTTGGGAGGGGCCTAGGGCTGCCTGCAGGTTGCTCTTCTGAATTCAAGTGAAGTTTGGGGAAGACACTTTGACAGAAAACAGATGAGGAGCCTTTTTACCTACAGTTTTTGAGGTTTTGAACAACTCACCTCCCTCCCTACAGCACATAGGGTAGATGTAGCCACATTCCCGACGAACGAGCTCAGAGGAGTGAGACTTCAGGGTGGGAGACAGCAGCCTGGACGTGTCCAGAAATGACTGAGGCGCACTGTGTGGGCAGGGAGAGCCAACCCCGGTGTCCTGCCGCCTTCCTCCTGTCTCCCACAGCTCCCGCTGGAAAAGCCTCCTGGCCCACTGCAGCAGCAGGGGCTCCGGCCATCACACACAGGCTCCACACCTGATAACAAGGAAGAGACGGGTAACGGCTGCTCCTCCCTTCCAGGTCAGCCCAGGAATTCCAGCGGCCCTCTGCTCATCACTTAGTCCGGTCCCCACCCTGGGATGTGCAGGAGCCAGGGAGAAAATGCCTTCTTAGATGCCCTGCCCAGCGAGTTCCTGATCTCTTACAGAAAATAAAGAAAGACATGCATTAAGGTAACCTAAGTGGCTGTCACAGTCGCCCACCCATTTGTACTCCTGGAAGAGTCCCCAAATGATCTGTGGTCTGTAGGCCAGCCCCCACCCCCGCCAGGAATTTAGGCAACCTGGGACATCCCACACACGAGCCCTGGTCTGTAGGCCAGTCCCCCCTCCAGGTGATTTAGGGAACTTGGGACAGCCTGGAGATGAGCCCCGGTCTGTAAACCAGTCGCCCCCAGGGATTTAGGGAACCTGGGACAGCCCACAGATGAACCCTGGTCTGCAGTCCAGTCCCCCGAGGGATTTAGGGGACCTAGGACATCCCACACAAGAGCCCTGATCTGTAGGCCAGTCGCTTGCAGGGATTTAGGGAACCTGGAACATCTCACAGATGAGCCCTGGTGTGTAGGCCAGTCCCCTCTGGGATTTAGGGAACCTGGGACGTCCCACAGTTGAGCCTTGGTCTGTAGGCCAGTCCCCCCCTGTGATTTAGGGAACCTGGGACATCCCACAGATGACGCCTGGTTTATAGGCCTGTCCTCCCCAGATATTTAGGGAATCTGGAACGTCCCACAGATGAGCCTGGTCTGTAGGCCAGTCCCATGCAGGGATTTAGGGAACCTGGGATATCCCAGAGTTAAGCCCTGGTCTGTAGGCCAGTCCCCCCAGGGATTTAGGGAACATTTCAACAAAGGAGAAATTAAAACTTTGCCCTGCCTAAAACAAATAGAACATTACTTTATTCTACCTCATGACATGAAGGCGCAAGATATTAGTTTTAACTGCACTCACGCGACATGATGGTGGCCATATATCATGGATCTGCCTGGGACAGTCCAGATTTATACCTACTGCTGTGGTGAATGATTAACATTACTATTACTCTCTTTCATCCTCAGAAGTCTACTGATCTGGTGATAAACTATATGCTTACTCTACTCAACACATATTGCTGATTTGTTTGAATAGGCTTAAATACACCATTATGTTCCTTCTAACTAAAGTAAGCTATAAAGTAAGCATATAAAGTAAGCTAGTTGAGTGAAAAGAAGGATGTCGGAGTCTCTGAAAATTATAATTTACTGAAGCCAAAAAATTAAAGATTTATACAGATGAACTTTGTAAAAATCTTACTTCAGAGAGTGTCTTTTTTAGGTTCAAAGAAATATCAACATCCTGAGCACTTTGATCATCTAGTTCAGAATCTGCTCCTGAAAAGCTAAATAGATAAACACTTCAGAAAGAATAAGATCTAATGTTTGATAGCAGACTATAGTTAACAATATATTTTATATTTCAAAATAGCTAGAAGACAGGACTTGAAATGTTCCCAACACAGAAATAATAAATATTAAATATATGAAGTGATGGATGTCCTAAATACCCTGAACTTGATTATTACACATCCCATGCATGTAACAAAATATTACATGTACCCTATAAATATGTACAAATATTACATATCAGTAAAAAAGATAATAAACACTTCATTAAAGAATCCACCAATGTTTTCAACAGGGACCAAAACAGAAAATTTAAAGTTAACTGGGCCGGGCGCGGTGGCTCACGCCTGTAATCCTAGCACTCTGGGAGGCCGAGGTGGGTGGATCGTTTGAGCTCAGGAGTTCCAGACCAGCCTGAGCAAGAGCGAGACCCCATCTCTACTAAAAATAGAAAGAAATTATATGGACAGCTAAAAATATATATAGAAAAAATTAGCCGGGCATGGTGGTGCATGCCTGTAGTCCCAGCTACTCGGGAGGCTGAGACAGGAGGATAGCTTGAGCTCAGGAGTTTGAGGTTGCTGTGAGCTAGGCTGACGCCACGGCACTCACTCTAGCCTGGGCAACAGAGTGAGACTCTGTCTCAAAAAAAAAAAAAAAAAAAAGTTAACTGGATTAAGTGATTTTAAAGATGTAATGAGTTCTAAATTAGATGAAATCAACTCACACGTGTGATTCTTCTTTCATCAGCTGTAAAGACAGAAAAGAAAAATCTGTTTAAAATGTTTTCTGTCTAAATGAAGTTTTTACTCCTAAAACACACACACATACCCGGGAAGCGAAAGCAGAGCAGGCGGATGGCGACCTTGATCCCACTGACGGGGGGGCGGCTCTCCCAGTGCTGCGCCCGCGCGTGGTTTTTCTTTCAAACTCACACGTCTACGTCTCCCAAAAAAGACAGCAGTGCCGACCCTAATTCCTCCTTAGCAGAGTTACTTTGTAAATTCCTGTTCAAAATGTAAGTTCACAAAACGAAATTATTTCAGCCTAAGTCGTCTATTGAACGCTAATATTAATATAGTATACGCTTAGTTCTAACTCTCTAGATCTTAAATTTTTTTCTTTTAAATGGTGAGTAAAAGAAAGTGAACCACAATTAATGTGCTTTTCTAAGGGCAGCACAAACATCTCTCAATGGATAAACCAGAGAGAATGTGGTAGAATGTCATGCAAACCCCCCGACTTCATTCTTACTTGGACTTTATATAAAGTTCAAACATATTACTTTTTCTAGGAAAAGTCCATTACCCCTAGGCCAGCTAAGAAGCCCAGTTACAATCTACCCCTCATTCTGCCCTTCACAAATGAAAATTAAGAAAAATTTCCAGAATAAACTTAAAGGTAGTGACACATTTCTTAAAAAATGCAGATTTAAAATCAATAAACACCTATTTAATCCCTCCCCATTTTCCATTACAAGTTTGTAAATATCACAACAATGACGATGACACGTCTGACAGTGAACATTTAAAAGGTGCAGCTCTGCTTTCGTGGCTCTCTGCATTACTTTCTGACAGCACACTGATGGCAAATTCTCCATCTCTTTAAAAAGTTGAAATTCCCTTTAAAATAAAAAAAAGGATTAGGTTAAGATTCCAAACATTTTTCTATAGCAATGACAGGCCTCTAGAAACATTTTAAATTTCTTGCGTTTCTCTGTCAAGTTTAAATGGATTCTACTCAGGATAGAGAGGCTGTGGGAACACATAACAGCTTCAGAAAACAAGGACATCAAGAATTATGACTAAATATATTCTTTCTAGAAGTCAAGGAAGTAAACAATTCTCAAATTCATACTTTCTTTTACCAAAAAAGGATTCTAATCTAAGGTAATAACTTTATCCATCATCAATGTATTTTTCAACCTACATCAAACTTTGGCCAAGATTTTTTTAAGTTGTAAGCACTTTGCATGGAAATTGTTCTTAAACATATTATCTTTTTAACAGAAAATAATTTACATTTTCCTTAACATAAGCAAATATTTTGCTGTTTTATTACAACATATCCATTGAAAAGCCCCAAGTCACTACATCTTTTTGAGTATTAATGTTATTGGAAGTCTTCCCTTCTTTCCAATTGCCACTTTCAGCTGTTCTCAATACTTCTGCTTCTGGAGTTGAGATGCCAGAATAAACTCATCAGAAGAAAGAATGATGGAAGGAAAACGTAAATGACCTCAGAACATTATAACTAATTTGGCTTCTTAGACACCTCCCTGTTTCTCTACCTTCCCACTTCCTCATTCTTCGTTGTGCTCCGAATTATAAGGGTATCTTAATAAATGCAAAGCAAATTATATAATAAATTAAAATCAAGATTAAAATGCACCAGTGAAAGTAGCTACTTCTTCAAATTTATGACATTTTCAAAAAACATTTTTTGCTTTTGTCTATAGGGGAATAAAATGAAAGAAAATGGAAAATTAAATCAGTATGAGTTTGGGTTGAACAGGTAAGATGCCAGGAGATTCTGATGAAACCGAGACTGAAATCTCAATAAATGAAGAGCTTTAATATTCTATATTATTTTATGTATTTGTTTGAAGGCAAATGGCTAAAACAGATGATGTCTTAAGGTCCCTTTTAGCTATAATTCTGTATGGTTACATATGCTACACAGAAAACAAATACTATTTCAATTTTCCCCGACAGGTATCTGCAAGCTCGTACATCTGACGTGCCTCTCAGGATGTTTCTTTAAGTCTGTGATATCAGATGTTTTTCTTAATTCCAGGGAATCCTGAAAACATGATTTTAAATTAAATTATAAATATATGATAAATAACACATGGTCTATCTGGAGTTCCAAACTAGTATTAATAAAATGTAAAATTCAACTTCTAATGCACTTTGTGGCAATAGCAGCCATGAGAGGATAGAGCTGGTAACAATCTATATACCCTTTTCCCTCTTCTAGCATTTTCTCACAAAAGCCTCAATATAATCAATGAACCAAAAACATTTGCTAGCGTGTACTGTCTCTTTATAAAGTCAAATAAAATTTTGTTATTAATCATATTGATTTTACCTTATTTAGAAAATTTCCATTAGGTTTTAAACTGTCAACTGAGGGAGATTTTCCTGATCCTTCTATCACAGCCGCCTGAGTATCTACACAATCTTGACCCTATGACCACTCTGTATTACAAGCCACACTTCTTTGTTGCTCAGGAAAACAAATTTTTAAAAAGACTCAGAAACAGGTGAACACAGAATCAACCACAGAGAGAACTGAAAAGGCTAAAGATATATCCTGTAAAAAGTCCTATCAAACTTTCTTTGAACAAAGAGAAATCGTGACAGGCAACCTTAAAAGCTAAACTGGGCAGGGTGGCATGTGCCTGTAGTCCCAGCTACCAGGGAGGCTGAGGTGGGAAGATCACTTGAGCCCAGGAGTTCGAAACTGCCACAAAAACAAAAACCCTAAAACAATAAATAAATAAAGCATTGAAGGGAGAAAGAAATACCAATTTACATGGGTACATATTTATATGTGTAAGGAGAAGAGGTTTTCACTTTTTCTTATTTATTTATTTGAGACAGGGTCTCACTCTGTTGCCTCGGCTAGAATGCAGTGGCGTCATCATAGCTCATTGTAACCTCAAACTCCTCGACTCAAGCAATCCTCCTGGCTCAGCCTCCCAAGTAGCTAGGACTACAGGCACACATCACCACACCTAGCTAATTTTTTGCAGAGATGGGTCTCGCTTTGTTGCCCAGGCTGGTCTCGAATCTCTTGGTCTCAAGTGATCCTCCCACCTTGGCCTTCCAAAGTGCTGGAATTACAGGCATGAGCCACTGTGCCCAGCAAGGTTTGCACTTTAAACAAGGTAGTCAAGGAACACTTCTCTGATAAGGTCAGACTTGAACAAACTGAAGGAGAAAGAGAGTCACGTGGCTCTCTAACCAGTCAGGAGGCTAGTGTAATAACCTAGGCAAGAGACAGTGATGGCCAGGACCACAGCGACTGCAGCAGAGGAGGTAGGAACTGATTAGATTCTGGATCTATTGAGGTTAGAACTTACAGGATTTGTTTCTGTTGGTATAGATATGAATTCCGAGAAACACATTAATACTGAGATACATATTAGACATTCAAATGGAGAGACAGAGGTCTGAAAATCAGTGAAGTTAACAAGAGCTGCACTGTCCGGTAGCCACATGTGGCTATTAAGCACTTGAAATGTGGCTAATCTGAATTGAGATGTGCTGTAAATGTAAAACACACACCAGATTTCAAAGACTTAATATGACAAAAAATATAAAATCTCATTTTTATTTCATTACATGTTGAAATAATATTTGATATACTGGATTAAACAGAACATATTAAAATTAATTCTACCCATATCTTTTAACCTTTTTTGATGTGGGTACTAGAAAATATAAAGTCATATATATTGCTTATATTATATTTCCACTAGATAACACTGACCTAGTTAGTGATGTAAATTTGGGATTCATTAGAATGGAGATTTAAATCTATGAATTGAATATAATTGCCTCCTGACTGCAGAAAGACAGAAGAGACTCGAGGATTAAGCACTGAGGCACTCCAAAGTCGGAAAAGGTTGAAGGGATGAAAAGGAACTAACAAAGGAGACTGAGAAGGAAGAATACGTGTAGCAGGGAAAACCAGTAGATGCAGACATGGAACAGTGGAGGACAACAGGAGAGGGTGTGCAAAGGAGGCGGGGATGGTGATTGCGGGGCAAGATGAAGACTGGAACTCGTCACGGATTTTGGCAGCACAGGAGTCATTTATAACCCACAGAAACTGACTTGGTCAAATGATGGGGATGAACGCCTGTTGGGAGGAGATTCACAAGAACTGGAGACAGTGCACACAACCCATTCAAATTTTTTTGCTGTAAAGGGAAACAAAGAAATAAGGAGGTGTGAAAGGGAGTTCAAGAACAATTTAAAAATTTCTTTGAAACAATTAGAACCAAGAATAAAATTAAACAAAATGCTAAACTAAGGAAAATTATTTCAAACAAGGAGGTAATAGACTTAATGCATAAAGTGTTCCTGCAAACTAGTAATATGCCAAAAATATATAAAAGCTGTGTTTGGACAACTTCTAAGACTCGTAAGCTCAAATATATTTTTAAAAGATGTATAAACACATTACTATCAAAAATCAAAATTAAAATGGATGGATTTTTACTTATCAAATTGGCAAAGACTGATCTTATGTTGTATTATTAAGGGTGATGAAATGGACATTCATACATCATGAGAATTTAAATTTTCCCAACCCTTTTAAGTATAATGGAATACCTATCATGCAGCTTATATAAACAAAAGAGATAGATCTTTATTTACTGACATGGAACATGTTTATAAAATACTGAGGATTTTTAGAAGTAATTTCCTTCATGGGACTTCAGTTAAACCGGTGTTAGATCTTTTCAATATCCATCACATCTCTTTGCTTCTGTATTTTTCCATCCTTTTGTCTCCCCCATGCTTCAGTCTGGACAGTTTCTTATAACCTACCTTCCATTTCACAAATTCTTTCTACAGTTCTAACTAATTCTGATGTGGAATCCATCTATTAAGTTGCTAAGTTTGTTTACCTGAATTTTTCCATTCTAGAATTTTACCCAGTTTTTTCCAAGTCTGTTATGCCATTTTTAATGTTGTCTAGTTTGTGGTAAATTTTTTTTTTTTTTTTTTTTTTTTTTTTTTTTGAGACAGAGTCTCACTTTGTTGCCCAGGCTAGAGTGAGTGCCGTGGCGTCAGCTTAGCTCACAGCAACCTCAGACTCCTGGGCTTAAGCGATCCCACTGCCTCAGCCTCCCGAGTAGCTGGGACTACAGGCATGTGCCACTATGCCCGGCTAATTTTTCTATATATATTTTTAGTTGTCCATATAATTTCTTTCTATTTTTAGTAGAGACGGGGTCTCGCTCTTGCTCAGGCTGGTCTCGAACTCCTGACCTTGAGCGATCCACCCGCCTCGGCCTCCCAGAGTGCTAGGATTACAGGCGTGAGCCACCGCGCCCGGCCTAGTTTGTGGTAAATTTTTTAACGTTAGCTGTTCTCTCCTAAAAGATAGTAAATATAGTTGTTTTACAGCCTGTATTTCATAATTCCAGTAAGTGGAATCCCTGTGGATCTGTTTGTATTGTCTATTGTTTTCTGGCTCATGATGTCGTTTTGGGTTCCTGGTTACGTTTTGATTAAGTGCTAGACACTGTATTTGATAAGTTGTGCACATAAATAATTTGAACCCAAGGATGATGTCACTTTTCCTCAGAGAGAAATTTTGTTTGCTACTGCCAGGTGGCACAGGGAACTAGTTATGTAGAATCCCTTTATTCTGACCAAAATTTGAGATTTCTCTAGGCTACTCAGATAACTAGAGTCTGAGGAAGGGCTGGTTTACTTTAATTCTAGGGCACAGCCCTTTGGAATCCCATCCTCATAAGCACATTGGAAGGGGTACCTTACCTGGCTCCCACCTTTGACAGACCAAGGACTCTGATTTTTGTCCTTTTATTGTCAGAAGGCTGTCAAAAGCATAGCCTACTCTCTGTTAGGCTATGCTTTTCAAGGCAAAATTGTTCCTAATGCTAGGCTTACTTCTCGGGGTTCCCATTCTTTCCCAGGTTGTGGCCTGGCAATTTCTCCTTATCTGGCCAGTTCTTAGATGCTTTTAGGAAGATTTTAAAAATATTTTTTCTAGGTTTTTTAATTGTCTTCAATGGGTAGGAGGTCTAATGACTTAACTTGCCATTATCCTTACTTTTGAAAATTTAAATACAGTTCCTATGTGACACAAGTAAAATCTCTTGATTTAAAGATTAACTATTTAAATGATCTGTTTTTAGAATATTAAGTTCACTTATAAACAGAAATGGGCATTTTAGAGAATTTATGAAAATGATTTAACAACCTTACAAAATTGAGAAATATTAAAAAGTAGACATTACGGCAGCAACGGTGGGACTCAAAACATTTTGTTTGCTCCTCATAGTCCCCGCCACACTTTCAAAACTCCTTGCCGGGTGACTACTTCTGGGCAGAGCGCTCTGAGCAGAAGAAATGTACATTATTTTAAGGTTAAAGCATAGAATACCTTCATGGAGTTTTACCTACAAATACACACATTAGTATCTGTCAAGGATCAAGGGGGTCTCCCTGCAGATTTCTGGAGCTCTTTTTCTACATAATTCCCTTCTCTCAGGAACACCGCCCTACAATTTCTAACTGCCTTATCTTCTATGAACTCCAATCTCTGCCTTACTCAGGGAGACCTCTGCTTTGCTCGAAGTCTGTCCTTGCTCCACGGTCTGCAGGGTGCTTCCCAGCAGGAAGCCACACTGCCACAGGGCTAACGGTGGATGTTTCCTTTCTCTCAGAGATCACGGTCCTATACTGCCTGTTGTCTGGTGTGTTGCTCTATCATGGACAGAAGCCTCACTATGCTTGAGAGTATGTGCTCTAACTACAGTATAATTAAGAATAAAAAAGATAATAACTTCCCTAATATTTGGAAATTAAGCAACACACTTATAGATAATCCATGGGTGAAAGAATTATCACAATGAAAGAAATTATTTTGAACTAAATGATTATGAAAATACTATATATCAAAATTTGTAGACTGCAGCTAAAACAGTGCTTAGAGGGTTTATAGCTTTAAATGCTTATATTAGAAAAGAAGAAAGGTTTAAAAATCAATGATCTTAGGTTCTATCTTAAGAAACTAGAAAAAGCAGAAAAATTAAGCCCAGAAAAGTAGGATGGGAATAGAAAAAGGAGAAGTACACAAAAGTATATGAATAGATGAAAATAAACAAAACCAAAAGTTGTTTCTTTAAAACGATTAATAAAATTTATAAACACTTCACAAAACTTATCTAAGAAAAAGAGAAAACACAAATTATGAATGTCATGAACAATAAAGGGAACATTACTACAGAACATATAGACATTAAAATAAGGGGTATAATAAACAACTTCATCTGATAAATTCTATAACTCAGATGGACATAAGTTCATTGAAAACCACAACCTTCCAAAATGGATACAAGAAGAAATAAATCATATGAACAGTCCTGTCTCTTAAGGAAATTAAATCTGTAATTAAAAATTTCCCCCTCAAGGAAAATGGCAGGCATAGATGGTTTCATTGAATTCCATCTACCAATTAATGTAGAAATAAAGCAGGAATTCAATCTTAACTAACTCCATTAGTGAAGTGAGGAAGAGGGAAGACTTCTCAGTATGTTTGTTTCACAGGGTCAGCATAATGTTAATACCAAAACCTGAAAAGAACACTCAAAAAAAAAAAAAAAAAAAAAAGCAATACCTTTTATACACAGACTATAATATGCTAATTTTTTTACAAAGCAAAAAAAGGCTAGTACGTCCAGATCAAGTGGAGTTTACCCCAGGAAGATGAGGGCAGTCCAAAATTTGTAAATCAATTGATGTTATTCACGACAGTAAAAGAATAATGGAGAAAAAAATCACATGATCATTTCAACAGATGGAGAAAAAGAATTTTGATAACATTTGTTAAAACTCAAAACCAATTCATGACAAAAAGCTCTCAGCAAATCATGAATAGTAGGAAGCTTCCTCAATCTAATGATGGCTATCTACAAGAAAAACCCCCAAACCTATAGCCAACATCACACTGGGTACTGAAATACTGAATAATTTCTGTCAAAAACAATAAATTTGTTCTCTTACCCCTTATATTTATTATATCAGAGGTCCTGGCCAGTGCAACAATGGAAAAGAGGTAAAACTGCCTTTATTCACAGGTCACATTATAATGTACAGAGAAAAATCGGAGACATACAAAGAAACTATTGGAACGAATAAGTCAATTTAGTAAGGATGAAGGATAAAAAGGTCAATATACAAAAAAATCAACTATATTTCTACATTCTAGCAACAATTGTAAAAGGAAAATGTAAAATAATACCTACCATTTATAAAAACATAAAATATTTGGTGATTAAAGGTAATAAAATATGTGCAAGACTTCTATATTAAAAATTATAAAACATTGTTGAAATTAAGGAGGAACTAAAATAAATGAAGAGCTATACCATGTTCACAGACCAAGAGACTTAACGTTGCTGAGATCTGTTCTCCGCAAATGGAGCTGTAGATTCAACACAGTTAGAATCAAAATTGCAGAAGAATTTTTTTAGAAGTTGACAAATTTATTGCAAGTTAATACGGAAATGCAATGAACCTACAATAATGAAAACAATCTAGAAGTTAGATGACATGTATTTCAAGAATTGTAAAGCTATAGCTATTGACAGTATAGTATGTCAGATTAAAAGATTAATGGAACAAATTATGAGTCCAGAAAGAGAGCAACATATGTATGGTCACTTTGTCTTTGAGACGGTCACTATTTCAAGTCAATGTGGAAAAGAAAGCATAAGGTATATTCAATAAATGGTACTCGTACACCTAGATTTTACAATGTAGTTTTTTTTTTTTCTAGAGGAAAATGAATGCCTAGACCTGTATCTCATACCACACCCAATAATAAAACCAAGATGAGTCATGTTTCTAAATGTGAAAAACAAACCTATCACATTTCTGAAAACATAGGAGAATATACTTATGATTTTGGGGTGGGCAAAGATTTCTCAGCTAGAACACTAAGGCATTAATTAAAAAGTTGTTGATTTCCCGCATTCAGTGGCTCACACCTGTAATCTCAGCACTTTGGGAAGCCCAGGTGGGAGTTCAAGACTAGCCTTTGCAACAGTGAGATCCCATCTTTACAAAAAGTTAAAAAAAAAAATTAGCCAAGCATGGTTCAAGAAGTTCTAAAATCTGAGATTCCTATATGATCACGTGGACAGAGAAAATCATGCTTCTAAGGAAAACTAAAGCACACCTGCTAGTAGATTGAAGCCCTGTGCACTGTGTTCGAGTCCTTGTTATCTACCTGTGGCCTGGAATGGATCCTAAATCCCCTGATTTCCTCCAATATTTGGCTACAATTAAATCCTGCTAAAGTCCCCGGGACCTCTCCCAGCAGCAAAGCAGGGATACTCCAGGGCCATTCATGGAACACGACCCCTATCCAGATTAACCAACTAAGAGATTTAAATATTAAGATTGGAGAGGAGTTAGATATTAAGATTGGAGATGTGGGTGACACTGGGGCTACGCTGTCTATCCTTAGCCCTGGCACACTGTCTCTGTGCCCTCCCTCGGGTTCTGAGTTCATCTAGATGGTTGGAGTGGCCAACAAATCTATGACAGTTCCTAAATCTCTACCTATCCTCCAACTAGGACCCCTCGTGACAGCCCTGGCCTTTTGCTTGTCCCGTCAGCCCCCATACATCTCCTGGATAGGGACTTCTTAAAAACCTACCAGGCCCATACCTCCTTCTCCCAACTAGGGGAAATAATGCTTGAGTTATTTTCACCAGGAGACTTTGCCACTCAATGGCTTTTACCCAAATTCCCATCCAGTCAGTTAGCCTCGCCACCACTACCCACCCTGCTCCATAAGAGCTAAGTGGGAGTCTGGGCACAATCCAACACCGAGGAAAACCCTCAGGTTGTGAAGATGACAGTTGTGTACACTCCCGAGGACGCGATTCACCCCAGGAGTCGACCCCAGTGAAGGAGCGAGATGGGGAAGGTTTCTGCGGTCCCGCGTTGGACGAGGTTCTGCTTGGGATGACCGTGTGGTCAGAAACCTTTCCCATGCCGTGAACAGAGCTGCTGCAGCCACCAGGGCACAGCGGCGGTCCCCAGACGCCCTCGCGGGTCGTCGCAGCCCAGCCGCTGCCTGCGGTAGACCAGCCCCGCCGCCAGGTGGCGTCGCTGCCGCTGCCCACACTCCCGCCGCACCTGGGTCACGTGACAAACCTAAGCTCTTGTGGCGGCGACGCTCTGACAGACGCGTCTTCAGAAAGTCTCCCGTCTCCGCCCAACGGACTGGACTCAATTTCCCGTTCTCAGCTGTTTCCAGATCCCGTCCGTGCCCCACCCCTCGGGCCCTAATGAGCCTCCTCGCATCCGGGCTGGGCTCGGCGTCCTCCCCACCCTGCGTCAGCCGTTCTCACAGGCGTCCGCGGGAGGCCCCGGACCGCGCCGGGGGACTCTCCGCAGCCGGACCCGCAGCCGACACGACCCAGAACCGATCCGTATTTCACAGGCGCTTGGGCGTTTCCCAGGCACAGGGCTCGTGGCGCTGGCCGGGCCCTGCGCTGCCGCTGGGGGCCCGCGTGGAATAGGGGGACCGGGCTGGCTGCAGCCGCTGCCCCGGACGGATCCGGCTCAGAGGCAGAATGCAGACAAATGTGTACCTGAAAGCCCATCCTTCAAGACGGATCCCGAGCAGCCGCAGGGTGTGATTTTAACATGGAGCCCCGAGGCCGTTTGCTGACTGGAGGCCCCGCCCGCGCCGCGCCCCACCGCCCTGGAGTTCCCCAGAAACCTGAGCCTGGGATAAGCTTTAGCACGTCTGGAGCTCAGCTGCACTGACCAATCAGACTCAGCTGCATTGACCAATCAGACTCAGCCTCACTGACTGATCAGGACTCAGCTTCACAGACCAATCAGACTCAACCTCACCGTCCAATCAGACTCCACCGCATTGAGCAACCAGACACAGCCACGTTGACCAATCAGGACTCAGACGCATTGTCCAATCAGATTCAGCCACACTGACTCATGAGGACTCAGCCACACTGACCAATCAGAGTCAGCCACACTGACTAATTAGGACTCAGCCACACTGACCAATCAGATTCTGCCACATTGACCAATCAGGACTCAGTCCACTGACCAATCAGATTCAGTCAAATTGACCAATCAGGATTCAGCCTCAGTGACCAAACAGATGCAGCCACACTGATGAATCAGACTCTGCCAAATTGACCAATCAGGAATCAGCCAAGTTGTCCAATCAGACGCAGCCACACTGACCAATGACATTAAGCCACACTGACCAATCAGGACAGAGTCGCACTAAGCAATCAGACTCAGTGGCGTTGACCTATCAGAACTCCGCGGCACTGACCAATCAGATTCAGCCACACTGACTAATGAGGACTCAGCCACACTGACCAATCAGATTGAGCCACATTGAGCAATCAGGACTCAGCCGCACTGACGTATGAGACGCAGCCACACTTAGGAAGCAGACTCAGCCAAATTGACCAATCACAACTCAGCCAAAGTGTCCAATCAGACCCAGCTACACTGACCAATGAGGACTCAGCCGCACTGACCAATCACATTCAGCCACACTGACCAATCAGGACTCAGCTTCACTGACCAATCAGATTCCACCACATTGAGCAATCAGATTCAACCACATTAGCCAATCAGGACTCAGTCGCACTGACCAATCAGACACAGCCACACTGGTTTATCAGGGATTCAGCCACATTGACCAATCAATATTCAGCATCACTGACCAATCAGACGCAGCCACATTGACGAAGCAGACTCAGCTAAATTGACCAATCAGGATTCAGCCAGATTGTCCAATCGGACTCAGCTACACTTACCAAAGAGGAATCAGCCACACTGACCAATCAGGTCACAGCCTCAATGACCAATAAGACTCAGACCAATTGACCAATCAGACTCAGCCACGTTGACCAATCAGGACTCAGCAGTACTGACCAATCAGATTCCGCTACACTGACTGGTCAGGACTCAGCCACACTGACAAATCAGACGTAGCCACACTTTCAAAACAGACGCAGCCAAATTAACCAATCAGAATTCAGCCAAATTGCCCAATCATACTCAGCCGCACTGACTAACAAGGACTCAGTCACACTATCCAATCACATTCAGCCACACTGACCAATCAGACTCAGCTGCATTGAGCAATCAGCCTCATCCACATTGGCCAATCAGGACTCAGCAGCACTGACCAATCAGATTCAGCCACACTGACTAATCTGGACTGAGCTACACTGACCAATCAGACGCAGCCACACTTACGAAGCTGACTCAGCCAATTTGACCAATCACAACTCAGCCAAATTGTGCAATCATACTCAGCCACACTGACCAATCAGAACTCAGCAGCACTGACCAATCAGACGCAGCCACAGTGACGAAGCAGACTCATCCAAATTGACCAATCAGGACTCATCCAGCTTGTCCAATCCGACTCAGCTACACTGACGAATGAGGAATCAGCTGCACTGACCAATCACATTCAGCTACACTGACCAATCAGGACGTCGCCTCACTGACCAATAAGACTCAGCCTCATTCAGCACTCAGACTCATCCACATTGACCAATCAGGACTCAGCCGCACTGACCAATCAGATTCAGCCACACTGACCAATCAGATTAAGCCACACTCACTAGTCAGGACTGAGCCACCCGTACCAATCAGATTCAGGCACACTAATCAGACTCAGCCGCATTGAGCAATGAGACTCAGCCGCGTTGACCAATCAGGACTCAGCCGCACTGACCAATGAGATTCAACCACACTGACTAGTCAGGACGGAGCCACACTGACCAATCAGATTCCGCCACATTGACTAATCGGACTCAGCCATGTTGACCAATCAGAACTCAGCCACACTGACCAATCAGATTCAGCCGCACTGACAAATCAGATTCAACCACACTGACTAGTCAGGACTGAGCCACACTGACCAATCAGATTCAGCCACACTGACTAATCAGACTCAGCCGCATTGAGCAATCAGACTCAGCCGCGTTGGCCAATCAGGACTCAGCCGCAATGACCAGTCAGATTCAGCCACACTGACTAGTCAGGACTGAGCCACACTGACCAATCAGATTCAGCCACACTGACTAATCAGACTCAGCCGCATTGAGCAATCAGACTCAGCCACGTCGACCAATCATAACTCAGCCGCACTGACCAATCAGATTCAGCCACACTGACCAATCAAATTCAGCCACACTGACTAGTCAGAACTGAGCTACACCGACCAATCAGATTCAGCAACATTGAGCAGTCAGACACAGCCACGTTGACCAATCAGGACTCAGCCACACTGACCAATCAGATTCAGCCCCACTCACTAATCAGGACTCAGCCACACTGACCAATCAGATTCAGCCACACTCACTAATCAGGACTCAGCCACACTGACCAATCAGATTCAGCCACACTCACTAATCAGGACTCCGCCACAGTGACCAATCAGATTCAGCCACACTGACTAATCTGGACTCAGCCACACTGACCAATCAGACGCAGCCACATTGACGGAGCAGACTCAGCCAAGTTGACCAATCAGGACTACGCCAAATTGTCCAATCAGACTCAGCCGCACTGACCAACCAGGACTCAGCCTCACTGACCAATCAAACTCAGCTGCACTGGCCAATCAGGATTCAGCCTCACTGTCCAATCCGTCTCAGCTCATTGACCAATGAGGACTCAGCCACACTAACCAATCAGACTCAGCTGCATTGAACAATCAGACTCAGCTGCATTGAGCAATTAGAAGTAAGCCACAGTGACCAATCAGACTCAGCTGCATTGAGCAATTAGATATAAGCCACAGTGACCAATCAGATTCAGCTGCATTGAACAATCAGACTCATCTGTATTGACCTATCAGGACTCAGCCGCACTGACCAATCAGACCAAGCCAGTGAATCCCTCATTTGTATAATGAACCTGACTGGAGCCTGGGCGGGAACTTCCGCTGTGTGACCTGAGCCTTCCCTGTGCTCTCTGGAACGGCCACTCTATCACATGGAAGGCGGGGTCTCTGGAATGAGTCTCTTTCCTCCAGACTCCTTTTTAGAGAACTTCTGTTCCCGGCACGCGTGGGTCCCACAGACTTTCCCCCAGCTGTCCATACCTGCGGGCTCGCCCAGCCCCGCCCTGCACCCTCCCCAGACCTGCTCAGGCTGCAGCACATCCTTGCCCGGGCCCCACAGGAGCTACTGGAGCCCCGAGGGCACGGACCTCTCTCGCTCCACAGTGGGCTGCATGGTCGCGGTGCCCGGCAGAGGCTGCCCAGCTCCCGAGCATCAAAGGGCCCATCCTCTGGCCGCCTGGGACACTGGGGAGCCACCGCACCCCAGCTGAGAATCCTTGCTCAAGACCAGGGACCCTGAGTCCCCACTGCGACCGCTGCTGGTGGCCTTTTGCGATCTAGCTTGAAAGCTGCCAGCTGTGCCAGCTTCCTCTGCCACGTTGCGCCCCTGCCTGCAACCCACACAGCTCCCCACTGCCTCCTTCCGGTGTCCTTGGCTGGACTTTGGAACGTCCCAGGGGCCACTTCCCCTTGCTCCCCAACACCTCTGCTGCTTCCCGCCAGGACCCTGTTTGGCCAGGCCGGCGCTCTAGCATAGGTAGCTTCCTCTCAGAAGCTACCTATCTACCTCGTCCTTCCCAGAGGCCTGGGCATCCTGAGACTGGCAGGCGTTGGGCCAGCTCGCAGCCCCGGCACGTAGGGGGCTGTTGGCCTGCTGTGAGCCTACTGCATGTACTCAGAGCCTTCTGATGTCGAGGGTCAGCTGTCTGCCCTGCGGCCAGCCAATTCCCACTAAGTCCCCGCCTGCCAGGGTCAGAGGCCCCCACATGTGTCTCGAGCATCTCCTGAGTTTGGCTTTTGTGTCCCTGGTGGATTTTGAGGTGCTTCGCAAGGTGCTCACAAGCAGGAGCTGTTGATCACTGCCATATTGCCTCAGCCCCCCGACCCCCAGCAGCTGCCTACTCCAAACAAAATGATGGGGCACGTTGGGGAGGCCCAGGAACACAGGCAGGGCTGGGACCAGGCAGGCGAGGCGCTGAGCTGGGTGGTTCTGTGACCAAAACAGGAATCAGGTCGAGAGGCCCCTGTTCTGGCATCCAGCTGCTCGAGCCCCACGTGGCTCCAGTGAGAGGGCCCTGGCACTGCCGCTTGAGGACAGAGCCTGCCCTGGGCCAGGTCCCCGGGAGGGGCTCAGCAGGCCCGAGGCTGCGGGCAGCCAAACCCCAGGGCCAGGGTCCAGGTGTGCTGTGGGCCGGGTGGTGTCCGACGGGGCTGGTCCTGCCTTGACTCTGCGGAGGGGGAGGGTGTGAATGGTGCTGCCTCTCCAGGGAGAGGCTGAACAGACGTCCAGGCGTTGCTGTGGCCGAGCATGACCGACCGCCCACTGCCAGCAGCCCCAGGCCACCTGGAATGAAACTCCAAACCCCGGAGCCCCCGGTCGGGGAGGAGGGTGAACGCTGAGGGGGGAGTCAGACCATGCAGGAGGGACAGAGAGAGGCCTGCAGGGCCCGGGGGGTGAGCAGAAGCCCCTTAGCCCCTGCACAGTCCCATACCTGTGGATTGGGCACAGGGAGCTGCCCAGGAGCCCTGTGTCCCCGAGACTCCTGCATCCCAAAGCCACACCCCACCCCGCTGCCAAGTCAGCGTCCTGACACCCTCCTGGCTCAAAGCAGTAGCCCAGGGCCTGGTCAGCCAGAGAGGCTTCCAGGAGGGAGAGCTGCCCCCCACACACTGCTGCAGAGGGCGGAGGGGTAGGACAGGTGTGGACACAGGTCCCCCAGCTCCCCTCTCTGGGCTTCCCTGGGAGGCTTGGTCCCACCAGGGCCTGCCCCACACCTGGCTGTGTAGATCCCACTGGTTCAGGAAGGCTCTGGGACTTTCTACCAGGTTCACATGGTTGGGGAGGACAGCGGGGCTCCGTGACCATCCTTTGGTAAAACCGAGTCAGTTCCATCCATGGAGCTCCAGGGCAGGTGGCACTCCCAAGATGTCATGTGGTGTCACTGTGCCACCCAGGTGGCCACACCTCCTACTTACCCCCTTCCTCCTCTGCGTGTGTGTCCATCTCCGCCTCTTTGTCTCCCCTGCCCTCTGTCTATCTGTGTCTCTGTCTCCCTCACTCTCTTGTCTCTGTCTCTCTCAGGAGGGGCAAGGCCAGCCGCAGAGTCCAGAACCTGACAGGCAGGGAGTGGGCACGGCCCAGCCAGCTCAGGTGTGAGCAGAGGGCAGGGGAATGGGCACCCTCGAGAGCCGGCCTCCTGCGGGGACCTCTGAGCTCCCAGCTGTGCACAGGGACCCTGGGCAGGGAGCTGAGCAGGGCAATTGGGGACCTGGCCCTCCGGTGAACACCCCCAGCAACTGCTCGTGCCACTGGTAGAGCTGGTGTGATAGCGCCCCCCAAATTCGCGTCCACCAGGAACCTCAGAATAGGAACTTATTTTAAAATAGGGTCTTTGTAGAAGTAATTAAGTTAAGGATCTTGAGATGGGGGCCCCTAAATCCAGTGACAGGTGTCCTTATAACAGACACCCCAGGAGGAGGCCCCATGAGGACAGAGCAGCATTATTCACGGTACCAAAAGGTGGAAGCAACACAAGTGTCCACTGACAGATGAGCAGATATATAAAACGTGGGCCATCCACACAGTGAACTACAATTCAGCCTTAAAAGTGTGGAAATTCTGACATACGTAACAACATCGTGCTAAGATAAACAACCCAGGCACACAACGACAAATAGAGTGTGCTCTACTTATGAGGTAGCTGGAGTAGTTTCCAGGGGCTGGGGGAAGAGAAAATACGAAGTGGGTGTTTAACGAGTACAGGTTCCACTTGGGGAAGATGAAAGCAATTCTGGAGACGGATGGTGGTGATGGTCACACAGCGATGTGCACGTGGTTCAAGCCACTGCAGTGGGCACATAGGAACGGTGAATGCTGTGTGTATTGAATCATACAGGAAAAAAAAGGAATGAAGTACTGATGTATATCACAACACGGATGAACCTTGAAAACGTCCTAAGTGAAAGAAACCAGGCACCAAAGGCCACATATATGAGTCCATTTGTATGAAATGTCCAGAGCAGGCAAATCCACAGCGGTGAAATACAGATTAGTGCTTGCCGGGGACTTGGGGGACCGGGAAACGAAAGTGACTTCGTAACGGGCTTCGAGTTTCCTTCAGAGGAAGAAGAAAAACATCTGGAACTATTAATAAATAGATGGTTGCACAACATGGACAATGTCCGACACTCCATTGAATTATATATTCACAAGTGGTAAAAACGGTGAAATTTTAAAAGGTGCTTTCAGATATTTATATACGTTGTCATAATATGGACTAGGACTTTATCACTTAACTATATCGATTGGTGATGTAAACATCAGTGGGCAAACCTGAGATACCTTGCAACTGGTGTGCACACACATGGCTAGAGAATCACAGTAAGGTAACATGTGGTTCAGTAAATTCTCATGAAATTTCCATGATCAATTGAGCCATTTGCCATTCATTTGGCAGTGAGATTTAATTTTTCTTTACTAATTATCCCAAATATGAACTCTGTGTTTAGCTACTATTTCCTTGGTTTATGTATAAATTGAAGGTGATTCTTGCACATGATATATTAGATAATAATTTGGGGGGGGCCGGGCGCGGTGGCTCACGCCTGTAATCCTGCACTCTGGGAGGCCGAGGTGGGTGGATTGTTTGAGCTCCGGAGTTCAAGACCAGCCTGAGCAAGAGCGAGACCCCATCTCTACTAAAAATAGAAAGAGACTAGCTGGACAACAAAAATATATAGAAAAAATTAGCCGGGTATGGTGGCGCATGCCTGTAGTCCCAGCTACTCGGGAGGCTGAGGCAGGAGGACGGCTTGAGCCCAGGAGTTTGAGGTTGCCGTGAGTTAGGCTGATGCAATGGCACTCCAGCCCGGGCAACACAGCGAGACTCTGTCTCAAAAGAAAGAAAGAAAAAAAAAGAAATTCAGGCCGGGCGCGGTGGCTCACGCCTGTAATCCTAGCACTCTGGGAGGCCGAGGTGGGCGGATCGTTTGAGCTCAGGAGTTCGAGACCAGCCTGAGCAAGAGCGAGACCCCACCTCTACTAAAAAAAAAAAATAGAAAGAAATTATATGGACAGCTAAAAATATATATAGAAAAAATTAGCCGGGCTTGGTGGCGCATGCCTGTAGTCCCAGCTACTCGGGAGGCTGAGGCAGGAGGATCGCTTGAGCTCAGGAGTTTGAGGTTGCTGTGAGCTAGGCTGACGCCACGGCACTCACTCTAGCCTGGGCAACAGAGTGAGACTCTGTCTCAAAAAAAAAAAAAAAAAAAAGAAATTCTTTGTCTTTTGAAAAATCACATCATCGACTTTTTCCACCGTTAGATATGACAAACTGCTGTGACTTTAAGTATCCAGCTGGGCAGAGCCTTAGAAAAGCTGCAAGGGTGTCCACTGTGTGGACAGGTTGACGGAGCCCGAATAAAAGCCCCGAGACACCAACAGCCTGCTGTGCAGCTGACAATGACAGCAGAGTAGACCGCGGGCAGCTGGGGTGGAGCCCACGGGAGAGGGCGGCAGGCAGAACCGCGGGGTCTGAGGGCAGCTGGGGGGGGACCCCACGGGAGAGGGCGGCAGGCAGGACGCGCGGGGTCCGTGGGCAGCTGGGGGGGACCCCACGGGAGAGGGCGACAGGCAGGGCCGCGGGGTCTGAGGGCAGCTGGGGGGACCCCACGGGAGAGGGCGGCAGGCAGGGCCGCGGGGTCTGAGGGCAGCTGGGGGGGGACCCCACGGGAGAGGGCGGCAGGCAGGACGCGCGGGGTCCGTGGGCAGCTGGGGTGGACCCCACGGGAGAGGGCGACAGGCAGGGCCGCGGGGTCTGAGGGCAGCTGGGGGGACCCCACGGGAGAGGGCGGCAGGCAGGGCCGCGGGGTCTGAGGGCAGCTGGGGGGGGACCCCACGGGAGAGGGCGACAGGCAGGACCGCGGGGTCCGCGGGCAGCTGGGGGGGACCCCACGGGAGAGGGCGGCAGGCAGGACCGCGGGGTCCGCGGGCAGCTGGGGGGGACCCCACGGGAGAGGGCGGCAGGCAGGACGCGCGGGGTCCGCGGGCAGCTGGGGGGGACCCCACGGGAGAGGGCGGCAGGCAGGACCGCGGGGTCCGCGGGCAGCTGGGGGGACCCCACGGGAGAGGGCGGCAGGCAGGACGCGCGGGGTCCGTGGGCAGCTGGGGGGGACCCCACGGGAGAGGGCGACAGGCAGGGCCGCGGGGTTCGCGGGCAGCTGGGGGGACCCCACGGGAGAGGGCGACAGGCAGGGCCGCGGGGTCTGAGGGCAGCTGGGGGGGACCCCACGGGAGAGGGCGACAGGCAGGGCCGCGGGGTCTGAGGGCAGCTGGGGGGGACCCCACGGGAGAGGGCGGCAGGCAGGACCGCGGGGTCCTCGGGCAGCTGGGGTGGACCCCACGGGAGAGGGCGGCGGGCAGGACCGCGGGGTCCGCGGGCAGCTGGGGGGGACCCCACGGGAGAGGGCGGCAGGCAGGACCGCGGGGTCCGCGGGCAGCTGGGGGGGACCCCACGGGAGAGAGTGGCAGGCAGGACCGCGGGGTCTGCAAGCCTGGCCAGGCCTGTGCATTCAGGAGGAGGCACCGCCCACACCCGCCGTGGAGTCAGCTCTGCCCTTTAGATCTGCCAAGGCGGGAAACTGAGGGACAGTCTCAGAAACGGTTCCGGGAAAAGAAAACTGGAACCGAAGGGAAAGACACATTTTCCCCCAGTTGGGGAAGGCGGAGAAGCGGGCCTGGGGGGTGGGACGGTCGGGGACAAAGGTGTTAACGGTGACGACCTGGGAGCGTGTGGCTGCTGCGAAACACACGGTGACACACACGGGAGGGCTCACCGTGACGTCGCAGACCTCACACGGCAAGGACGCCGGGGACTCTGAATGCGGGACACAGAGGACCTTGTGCGGCGACGCCACGTTCCCTGGAAGGACGGAATTGCTGTAAGGAAACTGCGTTCATGAGCAACCACCTGAACACCCGGCCGGTGACACAGAGAGGACAGCGACCTCCCTCACCGAGGCTGAGCCAGACCCACGTCCAGCTCAGAGGCCGCTACCCCATTGGGGTGGAGAGGCCACCGCGTGGACGTCACCCCCGTGGCCACCGCGTCCTGGGCGTGGGGGACCCTGGTGTGGTGGAGAGTGCGGGTGCCCCGTTTCCACATGTCCCCACGGAGCCCCTCCCGGGTCTCTGGGGACCGGCCGCCCCTCAGCAGGCGGCTGCGGACGGGAAGGCGGTGCCCGCGGGGCTCGGACGGGAAGGTCGCACTCACCCTCGGGGCCTCGCGTCTGAGGGCGGACGAGGAGGTCGCGGTCGCTTCGGGTCTGAGGCCAGGCCGGCGGGCGGCATGGAGGCGGCGCCTGCGGGGCGACGCTAACGTGGCGGCACCGCGTCCTCTCACGCCGCGGGCAAAGCCGCCGCGGGACATGAAGGGCGCTGCGCCCTCTGGTGGCCCGCGCCGGCACTGCAGCCCTCGCTGCTCATCCGGGCGGGACGGCGGCGCCAGGGAGCCCTCCTGGCCTTGCCGGAGAACCAGTGAGACTCCCAGTTCAGCCTCTTGGGAGCCAGGATCTGGAAATGGAAAGTCAGATGGGCTCACTGTCCGGTGTCTTTCAGAAAAACGGGGCGGCCCCTGGGAGCAGCCTGTGCTGAAATGGCCCCACCTAAGAGGGGTCTCACCTGGGGGGGGGGGTCACCTTTAAGGGTCTCATCAGAACGGAGCCTCGTGTAAAAGGGGCCTCGGCTGAAACGGCCTCTCCTGCGAGGGTCCGAGGGGTCCCTGGCATCGCAGTCATCCGCGTGGCCGTGGCAGACGCAGCGGCCGCCGACGCCGACGTCCCTGATGCCGCAATAACACCGCCCTGCCGGCGAGGTGACCCCGCAGCGTGTTGGTGCGCAGGAAACGCAGGCGGACGTTGGTGGCTTTGGTGAAGCTGCGCAGCCGCGGGTGGGAGCAGGTCATGGCCCCCGGGCGCCCGTTCCCCAGGGACACCACGGTCTGCAGACGGCGTGGACGGCGAGGCCAGGGTGGCCGCCAGGAGCAGACCGGCAGAACGGCCACCACGCTGTCCCCGGCCCACCTCGCCGTTCTCCGAGGCGCGAGCGCGAGTGCTCAGTGGGGCAGATGGCGTCGTCATCCCGCGTGTTGCGCTCCAGCGTCCGCGGCCCAGATCGCTCCAGGCAGTCCCTCTTGGAGGCCGCAGGAAAGGGCGGACAGGGACGGCTGAGGCCACCAGAAAAGCCCGCAGGCCCAGAGGCGGGGCCCCTGGGCCCCCTGACATCCCCGAGCCTGACCACCTGGAAGGCTGCCTCTGGGACGGGTCATCTGAGCCCGAGCCCGGCCACCTCATCTTGAGGTGGGAAAGCTGCGCCCTCGAAAGGTCACCCAGCCAAGGCTCCACCCGCCAGCAGGACTTGGGGCAGAGGTCACTGAACCCTGCTGAGGGAGGCGCTCCCGCCCCACTGGCCATGCTGGACGGGCACCGTGAGTGCCAGGACTCGGCTCTCCTGATGCATCTGAGCTGGTAGGAAGCCAGCTGGGAGCCGCCAGGGCCCTGTGTCACCACCACAGGGAGCTGTCAAACATGAAGCCAGCCCAGACGGAGCCAGGAGATGGCACCGAGATTCCTGCCACCACCAGCCCCTGGGCCCAGCTGTGCCGGAAGTCAGGGGTGACCTGATGAATTCCCCTTTCCCTCCCGGTCCTCAGACAGACGATCCTGACCCGCACAGAGGTTGGGCATGAGGGCTGGGCTGGTGACCCAGACCTCAAGAAGCCATGGTCACAGCAGCCCCGCTGGGGACACCCCCCAGGCCCCACAGCTCCCAAGACTCACAGGCAAGGAACTGCCACGGCTGGTAGGTGTGGCCGAAGTCCCTGGACTGCTCCAGCACCCAGAGGTCTGGCCGGGGGGGGGGGGGGGGGGGGGGGAGTTGGCAAACTTGATGAGCACATAGGCCACGTGGAAAACCTGTGGGGACCCAGGGTGTCAGGGTGCCCCTGCCCATTGGGAGGGCCACAGCAGGTGACGCAAGACAAAGGTGCCCCACAGGAGCATCTGTGGGTTTGCTTGCCAGGGGCAGAAGGACGCAGGGGACGGGCCTGCACTGGGGACAGTGATGAAAATAGTTATCAGCCCTCTCAGAAACCCCCTCCTGAGCCTGGGGTGCCTTGGCCGGAAGCTCGGGGTCACACTGATCCTTCAGGCTCTGTGGCTGCAGACAGGGCTCACGGGGGGAGGTCCCAGGCAGTGGGCCTGACCAAGGTGGAAACAGGAGCACATTCCAGTGTCCCCACAGCATGATGTCCAGCCAGGACAGGTGGCCAGACAGTGCCCCCACACCAAGCAAGTCCAGCCCCCAGAACATCTGACAGTCAGTGCTGTCCCAGGACGGGCTCTGTCCTGTCACCCACTGACTGGCCCCCAGCCACTGAGTCCCGGGCCAGGTGGCATGGAGCGAGTTGGGACCCAGTGCTGCCATCAGAGCCCTGGGGGGAGACAGACTGGCAAATGGGCCCTTCTAGTGCTGAGCCAAGCTGGGAGGCCCCACTAGCCCAGGACTGGGGGCTGCGGCTTCCCTGCGGCCCTGGGCTTGTAGGGCAGCCCTGGCCCAGGGCAAAGGGAAGCTGTTCCTCCAGGGGCACCTGGAATCCCCAGGCCCTACCCAGAGGGCCTGCACCGCCTCTTCTGCTTTCTCCCCAAGGCCCTGCCTGATCCCAGGGAGGTGCCCGTAGCCTCATTTCTCATTGTTCTGGCCGGAGGACCACATCTTGGGCTGTCCCATGTGCCTGTGCCCCTGGGGCTTAGTAAGGCCCTTCCTCAGCACAACCTTCACAGGGCACTTTGGACACCGCCTCCGGGAAGCCCTCCCTGACTGCAGCCCATCCACCCCCGCCCTTGGCCCTGGGCAGCCCCCCGCTGGTCATCACTGCTCCAACTGGACATCTGCACCCACCCATGATGGCCCCGCTGGCCCCATGCCTGCATCCGGGGTGCACACGCGCCCATCAGCCCAACAGCGTATGCTGGGCCCAGCTCCTCAGGTCACCCAGGCCTGTTGGGACGAGCCCCTGAAGCAGCAGAGGCTCTTGGGGGCTGAGGGTCCTTCTGGGCTGGGGGCTGGAGGTGGGCTCATGCTGCCACAGGTGCCCCCAAAAGCCCCCAGGGACTTAGCACTGGGCAGCTCCACCCCCACCCACCACAGGAGTGGCTCCCTGCGGGTGGGGGCCATAGCCCCCCAGCAGAGGTCTCTGGCCCCTAAAAACTGCCAATGGCGACAGGCTGACCATGGAGTGGGCGGGGAGGGGGCACAGAGATCCTCCCAGGAGGGGGTGAGTGCCCGGGTGGGACCCCACCGTCACACCCCCGGTGTGCATGTCCCATGCAGATGTCCCCACGTCCCATCCACCTGGGGGGCAGCCAGTCTCTAGGCTCAGCCCCCACATGACAATGGGGGGGGTGTAGTTTCCAGGGAGGGTGACAGCCCCCCCCACACACACTGCAGTGAGGAAACAAAGGGGAAAAGGCCCCACCTGCCGGGAGGTCCCTCCATCTGCCCCCCATCTGCACAAGAACCCAGCTCCCAACAGGAGTGGGGGCTCCGGACACAGGGCAGAGTCTCAGCTGGCGCGGACCCCTGCTCACAGGTGGGCTCTGAGCTGCCCGCCAGGCCTCTGAGGGTGGCTTCAGACCCCAGGGTCCCCTGGCACCTACTGCTCCAGGGGAAAACAAGACATAAAATCTCCTTTCTCTCTTCCATCTAGTTTTCATCACTTCCAATGCCCAGAAGATTCCAGAGAAGCCAGCTAGGCTGTGTGGGCCGAGAAATAGGATTCTGGACTAAATATGGCCCAGGAAAACAACGGTGGTTCTGCACAGAGTGTTTTAGGGCATCCACTTGGCCAGGAGGGGTCCATTCGGTCAGCAGGTGGGGGAGGGGGACTTAAGATTTTAGTTTAGTTGACAGAGACACCAACAGTAAAATCACACCTGTGTGCCCCTCCCCGAAAAAATTTTGGTGACCCTAATGTAATCCTCTCCCTTAACTGACTCTTGGACCTTTGGAGTTTCCCAGAAAAGACAGATTTTTTGCAAGACAAAGGATTTGAGATTCTGACCAGCCAGGGAGTTTTGACCTGCTCCGTTTCCGACCTGAGCAGATTCACTCCTCCTTAGCCAACCTGGTCCCCCGCTCCAGAGAGGTCACCATGTTGATGCCGAACTTAGTGCGCACACCTGATGGGCACAGGGCACCAGAGCCCAGAAGTCCTGGGCTCCAGCGATCCTCCCGCCTCAGCCTCCGGGTAACTGGGACTGCAGGCGTCAGAGTTCCTGCCCCGGGGCTCGCCATCCCCCCACCTCCGTCGCCCCGGGGCTCCCCGTCCCCCATCCCCACCTGCCCCGGGACTCACCGACCCCCCCACCCCCACCTGCCCCGGGACTCGCCACCCCCACCCCCACCTGCCCCGGGACTCGCCACCCCCACCCCCACCTGCCCCGGGACTCGCCACCCCCACCCCCACCGGCCCCGGGGCTCACCGTCCTCCACCCCCACCTGCCCCGGGACTCGCCACCCTCACCTCCACCTGCCCCGGGACTCGCCACCCTCACCCCCACCTGCCCCGGGACTCGCCACCCCCACCCCCACCTGCCCCGGGACTCGCCACCCCCACCCCCACCGGCCCCGGGGCTCACCGTCCTCCACCCCCACCTGCCCCGGGACTCGCCACCCCCACCTCCACCTGCCCCGGGACTCGCCACCCTCACCCCAACCTGCCGGGACTCGCCCCGCCGACCCCCCTCCCACCGCCGCGGGCTCGCGGCCCCTCCCTGAGAGCCCCCCTCCCTGAGAGCCCGAGAGCTCCGCTAGCCGGAGACGGATTTGAGCAGCTGCTTTTCTCCAGGTCTCTGCAATTAAAAATTCCTTCCCTCCTTGGCAACCCTCCTATCAATCATTGGATCTTTGTGCGAGGAGCACCTGGATCTAGACGCAAACCCCCCCGCAGTCTGGACAACAGGAAGACTCTTCCAGAAGGTCCCATTGCCGCCAAGACCGCCAAGAAACCGCAGAGCCTGCACAAGTCCCAGGGTCGGGACTGTGCACCCTGCGGGTGACAGAAAGAGCCGACAGTTGGCGACAAAGGCCGGGGGACCACGGGAAGGGCCGAAGAGGTTTCGCGAAGAGAGCCGAAAGGCCTCAGGGAGGACCGAGTCACGACGGAGAGGGCCGAGGATGGACAGAAACCGCCGAGGGATGAGGGAGAGCCGGACGGCGGACGTGCGGCGGGCGCTGCAGCCGAGGGTCGAGGATGCACGGAAAGAACGGAGGGCCGAAAGGGGACCAGCGGGGCGGCCGGCAGCGATGAGGGCGGGACGGTAAGGAGGGCTGGGGGGGTGGCGGGGAGGGAGTGACTGCGCGGGGCCAAGGCGACCCGGATTTCCTGAGATCGGTAGGAAGGGAGGGGGCGGCAAGGGGTCCCGGAGGAGGTGGCTGCGCGGGGCAGAGGTGGCCAGCAGGGAGTGACTGGGTAGGGGCCCGGGGAACCAGGTGGGCAGGGTGGGGGGCAGCTGTAGGGAGAGCTGGAGGTGGGGGTTCCGGGAGGTGGGGAAGCGGTAGGGAGGGGGGTGGCGGGACCAGGTGTGTGGGGTGGGGAGGAGCTCTAGGGAGGGACCGAGGTGGGGGTTACGGAAGGTGGGGAAGCGGTAGGGAGGGGGTGGCGGGACCAGGTGTGTGGGGCAGGGAGGAGCTCTAGGGAGGGACTGAGGTGGGGGTTACAGAAGGTGGGGAAGCGGTAGGGAGGGGGGTGGCGGGACCAGGTGTGTGGGGTGGGGAGGAGCTCTAGGGAGGGACCGAGGTGGGGGTTACAGAAGGTGGGGAAGCGGTAGGGAGGGGGTGGCGGGACCAGGTGTGTGGGGTGGGGAGGAGCTCTAGGGAGGGACCGAGGTGGGGGTTACGGAAGGTGGGGAAGCGGTAGGGAGGGGGTGGCGGGACCAGGTGTGTGGGGTGGGGAGGAGCTCTAGGGAGGGTCCGAGGTGGGGGTTACGGAAGGTGGGGAAGCGGTAGGGAGGGGGTGGGCGGGACCAGGTGTGTGGGGTGGGGAGGAGCTCTAGGGAGGGACCGAGGTGGGGGTTACGGAAGGTGGGGAAGCGGTAGGGAGGGGGTGGCGGGACCAGGTGTGTGGGGTGGGGAGGAGCTCTAGGGAGGGACCGAGGTGGGGGTTACAGGAGGTGGGGAAGCGGTAGGGAGGGGGGTGGGCGGGAGCAGGTGTGTGGGGTGGGGAGGAGCTCTAGGGAGGGACCGAGGTGGGGGTTACAGAAGGTGGGGAAGCGGTAGGGAGCGGGCGTGGCCCGGCGGGAGTGACCAGGAGGCGGGGAGCCCCACTCTCAGCCAGTGGGGTGCACACCCCTTGCACATCCCAGCAGCTCCCTTGCCCAGGGCCCCTGCAGCGACACAGGACTGTGTGAGGTGGGGAGGGGCCTGGGGCTGCCTGCAGGTTGCTCTTCTGAATTCAGTGAAGTCTGGGGAAGACGCTTGGATACAAAACAGGAGAGGAGCCCTTTTACCTACAGTTTTTGAGGTTTTTAACGCAACTCACCTCCCTCAGTACAGCACATAGGGTAGATGTACCCACATGATTGACGGGCGAGCTCAGGGGAGCTCAGAGGAGTGGGACTTCAGGGTGGGAGACAGCAGCCTGGACGTGTCCAGAAATGACTGAGGCGCACTGTGTGGGCAGGGAGAGCCAACCCTGGTGTCCTGCCGCCTTCTTCCTGCCTCCCACAGCTCCCGCTGGAACCGCCTCCTGGCCCACAGCAGCAGCAGGGGCTCCGGCCATCACACACAGGCTCCACACCTGATAACAAGGAAGAGACGGGTAACGGCTGCTCCTCCCTTCCAGGTCAGCCCAGGAATTCCAGCGGCCCTCTGCTCATCACTTAGTCCTGTCCCCACCGTGGGATGTGCAGGAGCCAGGGAGAAAAAGCCTTCTTAGATGCCCTGCCCAGTGAGTTCCTGATCTCTTACAGAAAATAAAGAAAGACATGCATTAAGGTAACCTAAGAGGCTGTCACAGCGGCCATCCCATTGGGACTCCTGGGAGAGCCCGAAGATGATCTGTTGTGTGTAGGCCACTCCTCCAAGGGATTTAAGGAACCTGGCACAGCCCACAGATGAGCCCTGGTCTGTAGGCCAGTCCCCTCAAGGATTTAGGGAATCTCGCACATCCCACAAATGAGCCCTGGTGTGTAGACCAGTGCCCCCTGGGATTTAGGGAACCTGGGACATCCCACAGTTGAACCTTGGTCTGTAGGCCAGTCTCCCTGTGTGATATAGGGAACCTGGGACATCCCACAGATGAGCCCTGGTGTGTAGACCAGTCCCCCCTGGGATTTAGGGAACCTGGGACTTCCCACAGTTGAACCTCGGTCTGTAGGCCAGTCTCCCTGTGTGATATAGGGAACCTGGGACATCCCACAGATGAGCCCTGGTGTGTAGACCAGTCCCCCCTGGGATTTAGGGAACCTGGGACTTCCCACAGTTGAACCTCGGTCTGTAGGCCAGTCTCCCTGTGTGATATAGGGAACCTGGGACATCCCACAGATGAGCCCTGGTGTGTAGACCAGTCCCCCCTGGGATTTAGGGAACCTGGGACATCCCACAGATGAGCCATGGTTTATAGGCCTGTCCTCCCCAGGTAGTTAGGGAATCTGGGACGTCCCACAGATGAGCCTGGTCTGTAGGCCAGTCCCATGCAGGGATTTAGGGAACCTGGGATATCGCAGAGTTAAGCCCTGGTCTGTAGGCCAGTCCCCCCAGGGATTTAGGGAACATTTCAACAAAGGAGAAATTAAAACTTTGCCCTGCCTAAAACAAATAGAACATTACTTTATTCTACCTCATGACATGAAGGTGCAAGATATTAGTTTTAACTGCACTCATGCGACATGATGGTGGCCATATATCATGGACCTGCCTGGGACAGTCCAGATTTATACCTACTGCTGTGGTGAATGATTAACATTACTATTACTCTTTTTCATCCTCAGAAGTCTACTGATCTGGTGATAAACTATATGCTTACCCTACTCAACATACATTGCTGATTTGTTTGATTAAGCTTAAATACACCATTATGTTCCTCCTAATTAAAGTAAGCTATGAAGTAAGCATATAAGTAAGCTAGTTGAGTGAAAAGAAGGATGTTGGAGTCCCTGAAATTTATAGTTTACTTAAGCCATAAAATCAAAGATTTATACAGATGAACTTTGTAAAAAATCTTACTTCAGAGAGTGTCTTTTTTAGGTTCAAAGAAACATCAACATCCTCAGCACTTTGATCATCTAGTTCAGAATCTGCTCCTGAAAAGCTAAATAGATAAACACTTCAGAAGGAATAAGATCTAATATTTGATAGCAGACTATAGTTAACAATATATTTTATATTTCAAAATAGCTAGAAGACAGGACTTGAAATGTTCCCAACACAGAAATAATATTAAATATATGAAGTGATGGATGTCCTAAATACCCTGAACTTGATTATTACACATCCCATGCATGTAACAAAATATTGCATGTACCCTATAAATATGTACAAATATTACATATCAGTAAAAAAGATAATAAAGACTTCATTAAAGAATCCACCAATATTTTCAATAGGGACCAAAACAGAAAATTTAAAGTTAACTGGATTAAGTGATTTTAAAGATGTAATGAGTTCTAAATTAGATGAAATCAACTCACACATGTGATTCTTCTTTCATCAGCTGTAAAGACAGAAAAGAAAAATCTCTGTTTAAAATGTTTTCTGTCTAAATGAAGTAAAGTTTTTACTCCTAAAACACACACACATACCCGGGAAGCGAAAGCAGAGCAGGCGGATGGCGACCTTGATCCCACTGACGGGGGGCAGCTCTCCCAGTGCTGCGCCCGCGCGTGGTTTTTCTTTCAAACTCACACGTCTACGTCTCCCAAAAACACAGCAGTGCCGACCCTAATTCCTTCTTAGCAGAGTTACTTTGTAAATTCCTGTTCAAAATGTAAGTCCACAAAACGAAATTATTTCAGCCTAAGTCGTCCATTGAACGCTAATATTAATATAGTACACGCTTAGTGCTAACTCTCTAGATCTTATTTTTTTTTCTTTTAAATGGTGAGTAAAAGAAAGTGAACCACAATTAATGTGCTTTTCTAAGGGCAGCACAAACATCTCTCAATGGATAAAGCAGAGAGAATGTGGTAGAATGTCATGCAAACCCCCCCTGACTTCATTCTTACTTGGATGTTACAGAAAGTTCAAATATATTACCTTTTCTAGGAAAAGTCCGTTACCCCGAGGCCAGCTAAGAAGCCCAGTTACAATCTACCCCTCATTCTGCCCTTCACAAATGAAAATTAAAGAAAATTTCCAGAATAAACTTAAAGGTAGTGATACATTTCTTAAAAAATGCAGATTTAAAATCAATAAACACCTATTTAATCCCTCCCTATTTTCCATTACAAGTTTGTAAATATCACGACAATGACGATGACACGTCTGACAGTGAACATTTAAAAGTTGCAGCTCTGCTTTCGTGGCTCTCTGCATTACTTTCTGACAGCACACTGATGGCAAATTCTCCATCTCTTTAAAAAGTTGAAATTCCTTTTAAAATAAAAAAAAAGATTTGGTAAACATTCCAAACATTTTTCTACAGCAATGACAGGCTTCTAGAAACATTTTAAATTTCTTGCATTTCTCTGTCAAGTTTAAATGGATTCTACTCAGGATAGAGAGGCTGTGGGAACACATAACAGCTTCAGAAAACAAGGACATCAAGAATTATGACTAAATATATTCTTTCTAGAAGTCAAGGAAGTAAACTTCTTAAATTCATACTTTCTTTTACCAAAAAAGGATTCCAATCTAAGGTAATAACTTTATCCATCATCAATGTATTTTTCAACCTACATCAAACTTTGGCCAAGATTTTTTTAAGTTGTAAGCACTTTGGATGGAAATTGTTCTTAAATATATTATCTTTTTAACAGAAAATAATTTACATTTTCCTTAACATAAGCAAATATTTTGCTGTTTTATTACAACATATCCATTGAAAAGCCCGAAGTCACTACATCTTTTTGAGTATTAATGTTATTGGAAGTCTTCCCTTCTTTCCAATTGCCACTTTCAGCTGTTCTCAATACTTCTGCTTCTAGAGTTGAGATGCCAGAATAAACTCATCAGAAGAATGAATGATGGAAGGAAAACGTAAATGACCTCAGAATATTATAACTAATTTGGCTTCTTAGACACCTCCCTGTTTCTCTACCTTCCCACTTCCTCATTCTTCATTGTGCTCTGAATTATAAGGGTATCTTAATAAATGCAAAGCAAATTATATAATAAATTTAAATCAAGATTAAAATGCACCAGTGAGAGTAGCTACTTCTTTAAATTTATGACATTTTCAAAAAACATTTTTTGCTCTTTTCTATAGGGGAATAAAATGAAAGAAAATTGAAAATTAAATCAGTATGAGTTTGGGTTGAACAGGTAAGATGCCAGGAGTTTCTGATGAAACTGAGACTGAAATCTCAATAAATGAAGAGCTTTAATATTCTGTATTGTTTTATTTATTTGTTTGAAGGCAAATGGCCAAAGCAGATGATTTCTTAGGGTCCCTTTTGGCTATTATTCTGTATGGTTACATACGCTACACAGAAAACAAATACTATTTGGATTTCCCCTGACATGTCTCTGCAAGCTCATATATCTGACGTACCTCTCAGGATGTTTAAGTCTGTGATATCAGATGTTTTTCTTAATTCCAAGGAATCCTGAAAACAGGCTTTTAAATTAAATTATAAATATATGATAAATAACACATGGTCTATCTGGAGTTCCAAACTAGTATTAATAAAATGCAAAATTCAACTTCTAATGCACTTTGTGGCAGTAGCAGCCATGGGAGCATAGAGCTGGTAACAATCTATGTACCCTTTCCCTCTTCTAGCATTTTCTCACAAAAGCCTCAATATAATCAATGAACCAAAAACATTTGCTAGCATATACTGTCTCTTTATAAAGTCAAATAAAACTTTGTTATTAATCATGTATGATTTTACCTTAGAAAATTTCCATTAGGTTTTAAACTGTCAACTGAGGGAGATGTTCCTGATCTTTTATCACAGCTATCTGAGGATCTACACAATCTTGACTGTATGACCACTCTGTATTACAAGCCACACTTCTTTGTTACTCTCTTTGCCATGCGCCAGGCCGTTTTTTATTCATCATTGTAACCTCTGTGTTGCTTGATGCAGATGCTACAGAAGATCTTGCACCTGCTGCCCTGCTGGTTGTGAAACAAGCCCTAAAATCAGTGCTAACATCCACAGTCTGATTAATCGTGACTGTGCAACCTGCTGCATGTGTCACTGATTTAGGATTCATCCCCTCCATATTGTGAAGATATGTTTTATTTGTGGCACTGCTACTGGCAACTTTTAGGGAGCTACCTTCTTCTATTACCTGAATATCTCTGACTGTCACCCTTGGTAGTGTACTAGAAAAATCTAAGGCTGGGTCAGGGGTGTTTTGTAGGCTTTTATAATGTGAATATTCACAGGCAGAAATTACTGAATCATCAAAATCAGAGGTCCAGGAAGTTTGACCATCTTTACAGGGTTGTGGTAATGTCTTCAAAGCGCTGTCTTGTGGTAATGTGCTAGAATTTTTAAGGTGCTGTAATATTGTGTTCTCAACAATTGTATTGCCACAAAAATCTGTACTTTCAGTTATTAGAGATTTCATTTTTTCAGTATAAATTTTAGTTTTTAATGCCTTTTGAGGGTTCAAGAAACCACTCTTAGATTGAGATTCCTGGTTTCCAAGAGAACTGCTTGTTATATACTGTCATCAAATACTGTCTGGTACATTAAATTAGTCTCTTGTTCCTTACACTTTTCATAATAGTCTCTTAACATGACAGAATTCTGAAATTTGGAGACATGAGGTAAATCTTCTCCATAAACATCAAGTGAACCTAAAGAAAAGATAGAATCACTTTCCAATTTAACATGGTTAACTTCTAGATTGCTAGCACGTTTGTTTAAATTCATAACCTGAATTTCTTAATTCAACAACTCTCAGATTAGATATACTTAATGTTTTTGTATGATCAAAAGATAAATGGTTACTTATATATTCTTGTTCTTCTGCACTGTGATATTCCTGCTGTGAGTCTTCATCTGTATCATGCTTTTGCATATCTTCAGCAGTTTCTTTATATTCACCATCTGAAATCTTGTACATTCTTTCCAAGTCAACAGTCTTACTACCTTGATGTTCCAAAATATCAAAAAACAGTTCCTTTCTTTTCTGCATTTCAGGATCTAATTGTGAACTTAAAAGAATAAGACTTTCATGCTTTAGTTTTGACTCTGAATAATACAGTATGTTTCATTTAAGGAAGCATAGTCAGTACTGTCTTCAGACTCACTTGACTGAGACTGAGTACTCTCTCTGTTAGTATCTTGACTCACTGAAAAAGATGGCTCCAATAAATCTATTTTGTCGATGTTGCTGATTTCTTTGTCATTAGCTCTTTGCTCTAGTGCCAAGGAATCCCAGTCATAATCAGGAAAAGTCAATTTGACTTCATTACAACCATTGGAAGATAACAAATTTTCTTTCTTGGTTTTAGAAGGTTTATCTGATTTTAAAAAAAGGGATAAAATGTTAACAGCAGCAACATTATGTAACTTAAACACTAAAAAACCTTAGATACCATCTGGGCTTTTCCCAGTACACAAATACGTTGTATGTTATCCATGACAAATATCCCTTATAGTAGCTGTTACGGACTGAACTCTGCCCCCCCTCCCAATTCTCAGCTTCATATATTGAAGCCCTGACCCACAATGTGATGGTATTTGGAGCTGGGGCCTTTGGGACGTAATTACGTTTAGATGATTATTAGCACCCTTGTACGGGACAGGAGAGAGCTTCCTTCCCCTCTTACGTGAGGACACAGCAAGAAGGCGCCATCTCCAAGCCGGGAAGAGATCTCTCACCAGAACCTGACCACGGGGGCACCTTGATCTCAGACTTCCAGCCTCCAGAACTATGAGAAAATGAACTTCTGTTGTTTTAGCCACTCAGTCTATGGTATTTTGTTATGGTTGCCTGAGAAGACTAAGATAGTAGCCAAGATTCTGCTTGAATTTTCAATGGCAAGGAGTTGACTATTTATAGGAGTTGACTCTGTTTGTAGGCAGGTCTAATAAGAAACTTTTTTCTTATAAAATTATTTAATAAATCTTTGAGTGCTCCTAGTGCCAGCCCTAGGCATTGTAAAAACAAAGAAAAAGAAAACATGAGTGCTGCCCTCAAATGCTTGTGGATTTTGTCAGAGTCACAAATAAGCACACAAAAAGGTACTAAAGATAAAAGTGCTGACAGAGCAGATAAATGCTTGAGAAGAAAGAAGTAGATTTCACAGAAACTTTCTATTTAAACAATGTTTTGAAACAAAACAGACAAAATCCTTTTAGGCAGATCCAACAGCAAGTACAGTTAGCCGTGTGAAAGGAAATTCTAAGTTAGCTTGTCTGGAGTGACAGAGCTTGATGGGAGTGACAAGACCTGTGAACTGAAAGAAGCCTTTTATGATGTGCTAAGGAGCAGGGGCTCTTACTCTAAGGCAATGGAAGACCACCAACAGCTCCTTCAATGGGTAATCATGTGACTGGAATTGGGATACTAGCAACAGGAAGAATGAGGGCTTGCAGGAGGAGAGTAAAGGCAGGTAGAGCAAAAGAGTGCAGAAGTGAGGCTGAAAAACACACTGCTATAAAAGTTCCACAACTGACCAAGTCTTGGTGACTGATTGAATTGGCAGTGAGAGGAAGAGAGATATCAGTAGTTTTCAAATATTTTTTTGACTAAGATCATAATTTGAAACACATTTTATATCATGACCCAGTACACACATATGACAATATATGTGTATCTAAGTAAAAGGAAAATTTTACAAAACAGTAATTACTCCATTTCCGATGTGTTCTGTTATTTTCTATTTTATTTCATTTCATTAAAAAAAAAAAAAACAGATCACAATCAGCTAAACTGATTTCATGACTCACCAATTGGCCGCTACCTGCTTAATCATTCCCAGATAATACTATGGTTTGCAACTTGGTACTATAGTTCAATGGGAATACTCATTGCTAAAGAGATAGAGACTTTATGAAGAACAGATTTAGAGGGTAAAGAGGAAAAGTGAGGAGGAGGGGGAAGATAATGAGTTCAATTCCAGACAAGTGAACTTTGAGGTCAGTGATAGAACACCCAGATGTAAATGTCCAGTAAGCTGCTATAAATATGGGGTTGGAGATAAGAGATCTGTTTAGGAGTTCTTTATACATTCTAAATACTAATTCTTTTTTTTTTAATGTATAATATAGTGAATTTTCCTAGTTTATTATTTTTTACTTTTTTTTTTTAAGAGACAAGGTCTTGCTATGTTGCTCAGGTTGGACTTGAACTCTTCAGCTTAAGCTATCGTCTTGCCTCAGATAGCCCTACAAGGCAAGTGCCATAGCACCTGGCTTAAACTTTTTATAGCACTTTTTTATACCAAAGTCTTTGAGATTATTTAGTTAAATGACTTGGCCTTTTCTTTTGTGACTTCTGGGTTTTGTGTCTGGCCTTCCCTACCAAATAATTATAAACAAATTCTCCTATAATTTATTCTAATTCTATGTGGTTCTGTATGTTTAACACTTAGCCTTTCTACATTATGTAGAATTTATTTTTCTCTCTAGCATAAGGTAGCAATCTAACTTAATTTCCTTCCAAAATGGATAGTCAATTGTCCTAACACCATTTGCTAAATAATCCATTGTTTTCCTTCTGAGTTGAAACAACATCTTTATCATATCCTGCAATCTGTTTTTGTTTCATAATTTTCTAAGAGTCTATTTCTACTTATTCTGTTTCATTAATTATCTTTTGTGTAATAGCATTATATTGTTTTAATTGTTATAACATCATAGGATATTTTTATATCTGGTAGGTTAAGCTTCTTCCTTTTTTGTTTTATTTATTTTATAGTCTCTCCCCCAAATTAAATTTTTTAAACTCATTTTTTTGGGAAACATTTTGAATCGGATGAAAAATCCTAATGATATTTACTGGGAAAGAGAGAGAACCATTATCATGTCCAATCTCTAGCAACCTTTCCTTAATTCCAACATTTAATGTATGAATAGAAAGTACACTGTTTGTTCCATTAGGGTTCATGGCTGATGTCTTCATTGTGTAATATATTCATTGTCTAATACTTTATCACTTTTTTTTTTTTTTTTTGAGACAGAGTCTCACTCTGTTGCCCAGGCTAGAGTGAGTGCCGTGGCGTCAGCCTCGCTCACAGCAACCTCAAACTCCTGAGCTCAAGCGATCCTCCTGTCTCAGCCTCCCAAGTAGCTGGGACTACAGGCATGCGCCACCATGCCCGGCTAATTTTTTCTATATATATTTTTAGCTGTCCATATAATTTCTTTCTATTTTTAGTAGAGATGGGGTCTCACTCTTGCTCAGGCTGGTCTCGAACTCCTGAGCTCAAACGATCCACCCACCTCGGCCTCCCAGAGTGCTAGGATTACAGGCGTGAGCCACCGCGCCCGGCCACTTTATCACTTTTAAATGGCCCTCTTTATCTTCTTATAATGATTTTGCATCAATTATACTATATTAATACTTAAGATTAAGCATTAAGTTCATTTTTTTTTAAGTTCATTTCTTAACTTGTCTACCCTTTTATTTTAAACCTTTCTTTTCTGTTATAAATGTGTCTCATGAACAATATAGGATGGGATTTTTGTTTTGACCTAGAATCTCTCTAAATAGTTTAAACCACAAGCCAGGCATAGTGGTGTGTGCCTACACTCCCAACTACTCAAGATACCAAGGCGGGAGGATCCCTTGAGCTGCAGTGAGCTATGATCACACCACTGTACTCCAGCCTGGGTGACAGAGCCAGACACCATCTCAAAAAAAAAAAAAAAAAGTTTAAGCCACATGTATTTATGGGCACATAAACTTTGGTCACTTGCTTTTTATGTTCCTGCCATTTCTTATTTTCTTTCTACCATTAACAAAAAGAAATTTTGGATTTATGGGAAGAAAAAGAACACATATAACTTGTTAGGCAGAAGTCAACCTGCCCACTTTCCACCTATTACTCAAATGGAACTGTACCTGTCAACAGTTCTGGAAAGCCTGGCTGGACAGAAACCCTGCTTCCTGCTCCCCTTCCCCTCCCTAAATCTTCCATTTCCCTGAAAGGTCTTGTCTAGACTGCCCATATCCACCAAAAATCACCTCAGTGAATTTGCCCAGTTAAAAACACACTGAATCTTACTACCTCATGGGAGAAAGGCTTAAAAACTACCACCATTGGAGGGGGAACTGTTTGACACAATTACCTTCATCACCCCTTCCCACCCAGAATAAAGGCAGCTGGCCTGGACCCTCACCTTTTTGGAAGTTTCCTCCATTCCTGTGGTGGCCTTTACCAGAAGCTGTCCCCACCACTGCAGTGGCCTGCGTCACTCAAGGATATATAGTCTAGAAAAGGTATAAATATTGAACTATTATTATAATGGACATTATATTTTTAAAAAACTATTAGAAATACAAGAAGAATGGGAAAAAGCAGCAGTTATAGTCAAAGATTCTAGTAGCAGAGGGCTAATAAATAATAAAACTGGTAGAACATATGAGTAACTTTTTAAAAAAGCATGAACTGACAGTGACATAGAGAACAAAGGCATTCTTTTAAAATTTCTAAGGAACATCTAAGAAACCACCAATGTGTTAGGTCACCAAGAAAAGTCAAAAACAAACAAACAAAAAAAAACTCCAGAATCTTAGACTATAATGTGACCCTATTTATGGCAAACCTAGATGAAAAATATTTTCAAAACAAATTATACAATTATTAAAAGCCAATGACTGGCCGGGCGCGGTGGCTCACGCCTGTAATCCTAGCACTCTGGGAGGCCGAGGTGGGCGGATCGTTTGAGCTCAGGAGTTCGAGACCAGCCTGAGCAAGAGCGAGACCCCATCTCTACTAAAAATAGAAAGAAATTATATGGACAGCTAAAAATATATATAGAAAAAATTAGCCGGGCATGGTGGTGCATGCCTGTAGTCCCAGCTACTCGGGAGGCTGAGACAGGAGGATCGCTCGAGCTCAGGAGTTTGAGGTTGCTGTGAGCTAGGCTGATGCCACGGCACTCACTCTAGCCTGGGCAACAGAGTGAGACTCTGTCTCAAAAAAAAAAAAAAAAAAAAAAGCCAATGACATGATATATCCATACAGTGGAGTATTTTTCAGCAATAAAAAGGAACAAACTACTGAAACATTACCTCATATATTAATCTCAAAAACATTATGTTGAATGAAAGAAGCCAGACAAAAGAGGTTACATACTGTATGATTCCATTTAAATAAAATGTCCAGAGAAAGCAAATTTGTAGAGAAAGTAGATTAGTGGCTGCCTGGGATGGAGGAGCAGGGGGGTGGTAGAGAAATTAACTATAAATGGGCATGAGGGATCTTATTTGGGTGATATAAATGTTCTAAAACTGATTTATGGTTTATGTGATGGTTGTACCACTTGATAAAGTTACTAAAAAAAAAATCACTGAAATGAGTAAAACATACCTCAATAAAGCTATTTAGATGAGAAAGCCCAAGCTAGTCACTAAAAGGAAAACCAAGACACTCCAAGGGACACCTGAATAGTCCCAAAGGAGACCACCAGGAAAGATGTCCAGCCAACTCACATCATTTTGAGCCTCTCAATCCTACTTATCTTTACTGTCCATAGTTCCAGAAAGCTGAGGTGTCTTCAATGGAAGTCTGGTGATCAGTTATTAGAAAGGTTCCTGGTGAGTTTGGGAAAAAAAGTTGACTTTAAGTCTCAATGAACTATTTCAATACACAATCCTGAAAAAAATCATTTAAGTTCACTCTGTTCTATAATACTATGAGAAGACATTATAAAGCAGAAGATCTCATTCCATGCAGACAGCCCATCTAGCTTTGAATCCTGACTTTGGTACTGCATCAGCAGTGTGGATTTTGATAATTGAAAAAAATTAATGACAATAAGAACAAAGACTACCAAAACCTATGGGACATGGTCAAAGTTATCACCAAAAGAAGCCATAGATTTAGAGGCTTCTTATTAAATAAAACTGGAATTAAGCCATCAACTCAAGAAAATAGAAAAGAACTAAAAATAAACCAAAAAGTTGAGAATACCATTAGTTAAGACAAAAACAGATGTGACCAATTTAAAAACAGTAAAAATGGTACCTAAAATCAAGAACTATTCTTTTAAAAGACTAATAGAACTAGATAAACACCAGACATATCTAAGAGAAGCCTAAAACAGAAATTAGTAATGAGAAAAGGAGTATTTTAACAAGGGATAAAGAAGTACTTTTAAAAACTATTGTCATATACACCCCTGATGGATAACTTGAAAACTTAACAAAAAATAGGCAATTTTCTAGGAAAACAAATTTTTAACAAGACTCAGAAACAGGTGAACACAGAATCAACCACAGAAAGAACTGAAAAGGCTAAAGATATATCCTGTAAAAATTCCTATCAAACTTTCTTTGAACAAAGAGAAATGGTGACAGGCAACCATTGGGCTGGGCAAGGTGGCATGTGCCTGTAGTCCCGGCTACTAGGGAGGCTGAGGTGGGAAGTTCACCTAAGCCCAGGAGTTCAAAACTGCCACAAAAACAAAAACCCTAAAACAATAAATAAATAAAGCATTGAAAGGAGAAGGAAATACCAATTTACATGGGTACGTATTTTTATGTGTAAGGAGAAGAGGTTTTCACTTTTTCTTGTTTATTTATTTGAGACAGGGTCTCACTCTGTTGCCCGGCTAGAATGCAGTGGCGTCCTCATAGCTCATTGTAACCTCAAACTCCTGGGCTCAAGCAATCCTCCTGGCTCAGCCTCCCAAGTAGCTGGGACTACAGGTGCAGGCCACCACACCTAGCTAATTTTTTGCAGAGATGGGTCTCGCTTTGTTGCCCAGGCTGGTCTCGAATCTCTTGGTCTCAAGTGATCCTCCCACCTTGGCCTTCCAAAGTGCTGGGAGTACAGGCATGAGCCACTATGCCCAGCCAGGTTTGCACTTCAAATAAGAGAGTCAAGGAACACTTCTCTGATAAGGCGAGACTTGAACAAACTGAAGGAGGAAGAGAGTCACGTGGCTATCTAACCAGTCAGGAGGCTGGTGTAATAACCTAGGCAAGAGACAGTGATGGCCAGGACCACAGCGACTGCAGCAGAGGAGGTAGGAACTGATTAGATTCTGGATCTACTGAGGTTAGCACTGAAAGGCTTTGTTTTTGTTGGAATGGATATGAATTGCGAGAAACACATTAATTCTGAGATATATATTAGGACAGCCTCCTAGTCATCCGTCTGCTTTTTATCTGCTTTACAGAATGAGTGTCCACCGCAGGCCTCACTACCTTGCTGTCCTCACAGCACAGTGAGTGCAAGGTGGTCACCACTTAAACTCCCTTTACATGGGTTAGAGTTTACTCTGATTGATAAGTAGCACATCTGCAAATGCGCTGCTTCCGTGAAGAGTCCCCACGTATATTTTACATTTATTTTTATTAGCTTCAAATGCCCAATAGTTATATTTTTTGGCTTTCTCATAAATCCTGGGATGTGAGCTACATATAGATTGTAGCCACAAATCTTGCTATGCACTAACGGTAACAATCTGTGGAAAATAAGATTTTACACAACTTAAGTTTACTGGTAATTTTCTGAAAACCATATATTATTTAAAATTCAGTATAGCTACGTGGTATGTAGTTCCAAACATGGATAACAACTGTGGGGGCTGGGCCTAGGAGGATGGACGGATGGACAGAGCGTGAGCAGGTGAATGAAGGGTCAGCTGAAAACGCCTGCCCGAAGCTGCTTGTTTGCAGAGTGCAAAGGTCCACCGAAAACAGCTGACCTGTATGGAAGTTGTTAAACAAAATTAACAAGCGGCCTGACCCTTTGCACGTGTCCTTGGAAATAAATATGGGGAGGAACTCGGCTGAGGAGTCCATTTTCTCCTCCAGATTTTGGCCTCTCCCCTTCTCTCTAAACACTGTGTGCTCAGACCAATCATTCATTCCTTTGCTACTGAGCTCAGGAGTGAAAAAGTAGCTGCAACAAACAACCCGTCCCTTAGGCCAGTATTTTTAATACATTTTCCTGACTATGAACAATGATTTTTAAAAAGAAGATACTTAACCCCAAAATATGCATTTTAAACATTTTCTTCCATGATATTTTCCTGCTAATATTTAACAAAATAGAAATCATATGTAGTTTTACGTTCCTTTTCACTTAATAGTTTCTATTGCTGCATTTTTATCTTATTTCCACTTGATTTTTATTGATATTACAAAAAAAATCATGATGGGCCAGGTGTGGTGGCTCACACCTGTAATGCCAGTGCTTTGGGAGGCTGAGGTGGGAAGATCACTTGAGGCCAGGAGTTCAAGACCAGCCTGGGCAACATAACAAGACCCTGTCTCTACAAAAGATAAGAAAAAATTAGGCTGGGAGCAGTGGCTCATGCCTGTAATCCCACCACTCTGGGAGGCTGAGGAGGAAGGGCCACTTAAGCTCAGGAGTTCAAGACCAGCCTGAGCAAGAGCGAGACCCCATCTCTATAAAAAATAAAAAACATTAGCCAGGCATGGTGGAGGGCACATGTAGTCCCAGCTACTCAGGAAGCTGAGGCAGGAGGATCACTTGAGCCCAGTAGTCCGAGGTTGTAGTAAACTATGATGATGCCACTGCACTCTAGCCTGGGCAAAAGAGTGAGACCCTGCCTTAAAAAAAGAAAAAAATCATCTGAGTGTGGTGCCACATGCCTGTAGACCCAGCTACTTGGGAGGCTGAAGCAGGAGGATCACTTGAGCCAGGAGTTTGAGGCTGCCGTGAGCTATGATTACACCACTGCGCTCCAGCCTTGGTGACAGAGTACAACCTTAATATCAAAATACAAATGAACAAACAAAAAATTGTGATTCACCTCACTCATTAATTCATCAACTATTTCTGAGTGCCTATCCTGAGTGCCAAACATTTGAGTTCTACATATTTGGGGAAAATGCCTAACCCTGGGCAATTAATTACACGGCTCATTTTTCCTCTTCCACCAACTTCATCCCAGTTTCCCACCTTGGATGGTAAAGTTCAGGTATAGTGGTCCCCCCCTTAACCTGTGGGGGTTCCAAAGCTCCCTGTGGATGCCTGAAACCAGGATACTATCAAACCTTACTTATACTATGGTTTTTTCCTACACATACATGTTTATGATAAAGTTTAATTCATAGATTAGGCACAATAAGAGATTTACAACAATAATAAAATGGAAGAATTATAACAAAATACTATAACAAAAGTTATGTGAATGTGGTCTCTCTCTCTCTCAGAATAACTTACTGTACTGTACTCGCCTATTTTCAGACCTCACTTCACTGCTGGTGACTGAAACTAAGTATAAGTACATATGCCCACTGATAACGAGCGCAAGACATTTTAGCCTCAAGGTCTTCCTTCCAAACTCCTGGGAGAAAGGACAAGAGGGAAAATATGTAAGCATCATAAAAGTATACTTACTGCTGACACTTCCTTAAACCACAGGTGTACGGGATCTCCTCCCGTTAGATGTCAGATACAGACTGACTGACTTTGATAGACAACCTACTTGGAACGCAAATTTGCGGTGCTCTTGCCAAATTGGTAACGGCTGGTCCTGTTCTTGTTGAAGTCCTGTTTGCATATGCACGGAATGGGAACGTAGCACCTGTCTGCAATTCCTCCTGATGACGGATTAAAAAGATATTAAAACCAGGTGACCCCTGTCTCTACTAAAAACAGAAATTATCTGGCCAACTAAAATATATATAGAAAAAATTAGCCGGGCATGGTGGCGCGTGCCTGTAGTCCCAGCTACTCGGGAGGCTGAGGCAGGAGGATCGCTTAAGCCCAGGAGTTTGAGGTTGCTGTGAGCTAGGCTGACGCCACGGCACTCACTCTAGCCCGGGCAACAAAGTGAGACTCTGTCTCAAAAAAAAAAAAAAGGAAATATAACTAAGAGATGAAAAATTATGTAGTGAATCTTTTGACATACATTCATTACACAGAACACTGAGCTCCTCAAAATTATTAGGAGGCATTAAGGGGAGACTGTAGTTTAATGTATCAATAATTCTGATAAGTTTTTGATCTAAAATTAAATTACTTCCAAACATGATATATCATACCCAGCAAGGATATACCAGTATGCTTTGACAACAAATAAAAAAGAAACAAGAAGAATATTAAATACGATTTTATAGTTCCTAGAATTAGATGGTAGAACGCCAAGCCCTTTCTGCCCATCTCATCAGGGGCGGGACATGTGGAAGAAGAGAAGCCACGTACGTTTCATTGATTAAAACAAAGAGAATGGAGTCCTAAATTACATTTTCACAATAAAATCTAACTTAGTCTAAATACAGCTAATTCTAGTAAGGTCATATTATATACTTTGATCAAGGGCCACTATTTCCTAAAAACATTGGGATTTCTTTATTCCATAGTGACCCTAGGTGATTTGATATTTTATTCCTCTATTTTCAGAAGACTGATAAAAAAATCTTTGTAAGAACACAGAGATTCTATCTTTAAAAAGAAACTGTACAATTATTTGTTAGCTACAGAAATAATTCCAATGCTTTAGGAAACAAAGGCTATCTTCTGTGGTGAACTGGTACACACTGATTTTTTGACCAGTTGAATATTTTAGGGACTAAATATCAATTTTATCTAATAATTTAAATGTAATAATTGCATTTCACATGAGAGAAAAACTCACCAACTTGTCAAAACACTGTATTCTCACATAGTTATTGTAAGACCAAATATTAATTAAGGTCAAAGAGAAGTGAATGTATTTCTCTAAGCATTTATTTTACTTTATAAAGTTTGATTTTCAATGAAAAGGAAATGTCTTCTTATCTATTTTCCTTTAGAAATACTTAACTATGTTCTACACTTGTCAGCAATGTCCTTTTACCGTGAAATTTATATATGAAGCTATTCTCTAATTCATTCATTTTCAACACGCCAGTTCAGAGAAAAAATGTCTACATTTCCATGACCTTTTGCCAGAGTTATATATTTTAAAGTTAAAAAGTACAAAGACTTGTTTTATCACAGAAAATTCACTGCTTCTGAGTTGGTGCATCAAAATATGGCACATTTTCTATAAGAAGGTCTTTCCTAGGAACCAACTCTAAAAGAAAAACAATAAGAGAAAATAATATCATTAAAATTAAGATTAAATGCAAGCACACTCATTTCCCTCTAAAACTTGTAACAGTAAAATATCTAGTTTTAAGGTGAATCTCCCAGGGATATTTTATTTCAGTTGACATCTAAAGTAGAGTCTTTGATTCTAAATGGAAACGACTGGATTCCCATTTCCTATTATATAAAAACACATCTGATCAACTCAACTCTTTATCATTTATTTATTAAATATAACGAATTAAATAACTGAACAGAATTCAGCTAAAACTTACATTATTGGACATCTAATTACCAAATACTGATAATTAAAATGATGGGAAAGTTTGTTTATGCAATCTATTATAGAAAAAGCAAGAATGCTCTCCTAATTTAAAGATCCCAAATTGTATAGCCGTGGTCCCCAACCCCAGGCTGCGGACTGGTAGCAAACCTGGCCACATGGCAGGAGGTGGGGCGGGAGGTGAGCAGGGCGGGAAGCTTTTTTATAACCGCTCTCCCTCACTTGTCATCCCTGCACGCTACCGCCCCCCCCCCCCCGCCCCCCGCCACCGTGGAAAAATTGTCTTCCAGGAAACCAGTCCCTGGTTCCAGAAAGATTGGAGACTGCTGCTTTATAGAATAATGGTTCTTAACCAAAGACGTTTGGCTTGTCATACCACATGGAGAATGCTGCTGGAATTCAGTGGGCAGGAGCCAGGGATGCCAAACCTCCTGCATGTGTAGGACCGTTTGACACCGCGAAGAACTGTGCTATCCAAAATGCCAATAGTGCCCCACTGAGAAACATCGTTAAGCAACAAGAAAAAACTGTTGAGTCCCAGGTAACACAACTGCTGGAGCTAAGATAAAGCTCTTTGCAGTAACCAGAACAGCATGGCACTGGCATAAAAACAGACACACATACCAATAAAACAGAATAGAGAACCCAGAAATAAATCCACACATCTATAGCGAACTAATCCTTGACAAAAGTGCCAAGAACATGCAGTAGGGAAAGGACAGTCTCTTCAATAAATGATGCTGAGAAAACCGGAGATCCATATGCGGAAGAATGAAACTAGACCCGTATCTCTCGCCATACACAACAATTCCATCTAAACGTATTAAAGACTTACATCTAAGACCTGAAACTATGAAACTGCAAAAGAAAACATTGGGGAAATGCTTCAGGACATTGGTCTGGGCAAAGACTTCTTGAGTAATACCCCCCAAAGCACAGGCAACCAAAGCAAAATTGGACAAATGGGATCACATCAAACTAAAAAGCTTCTGCACAGCAAAGGAAATAGTCAATGAAGTGAAGAGATAACCCAGAGAATGGGAGAAAATATTTGCAAACTACCCATCTGACAAGAGATTAATAACTAGACTATAAAAGGAGCTCCAACAACTGTCAAGTGACAGGAAAAAAATAAAAAATCTGATTAAAAAATGGGCAAAGTATCTGAATAGACATTTCTAAAAAGAAGACATACAAATGGCCAACAGGTATATGAAAAAATGCTCAACATCATTAGTCATCAGAGAAATGTAAATCAAAACTACAAGATATCATCTCACCTTAGTTAAAATGGCTTTTATCAAAAAGACAGGCAATAACTGGCAAGAACGTGGAGAAAGAACTCCGATACTTTGTTGGTGGGAATGTATATTAGTGCAACCACTACGGAGAACAGTATGGAGGTTCCTCAAAAAACTAAACTAGAACTAGCACACTACCAGCAATCCCACTGCTGGGGTGGGTCCAGAGCAGGGGAGTTCAGTGCATCAGAAAGGCCCCTGCACAGCCATGTGCACTGCAGCGCTGCTCACCACAGCCAAGGCTGGACTCAGCTTCAGTATCTGTCAGTGGGTGTGTGGACAAAGAAATTGTGGTGTGTACACATAATGGAATAGCACACTGCCATGTGCACTGCAGCACTGCTCACCACAGCCAAGGCTGGACTCAGCTTCAGTATCTGTCAGTGGGTGTGTGGACAAAGAAATTGTGGTGTGTACACATAATGGAATAGCACACTGCCATGTGCACTGCAGCGCTGCTCACCACAGCCAAGGCTGCACTCAGCGTCAGTATCTGTCAGTGGGTGTGTGGACAAAGAAATTGCGGTGTACACACATAATGGAATAGCACACAGCCATGTGCACTGCAGCACTGCTCACCACAGCCAAGACTGGACTCAGCTTCAGTATCTGTCAGTGGGTGTGTGGACAAAGAAATTGTGGTGTGCACACATAATGGAATAGCACACAGCCATGTGCACTGCAGCACTGCTCACCACAGCCAAGACTGGACTCAGCTTCAGCATCTAGCAGTGGGTGTGTGGACAAAGAAATTGTGGTGTGCACACATAATGGAATAGCACACAGCCATGTGCACTGCAGCACTGCTCACCACAGCCAAGACTGGACTCAGCTTCAGTATCTGTCAGTGGGTGTGTGGACAAAGAAATTGTGGTGTGCACACATAATGGAATAGCACACAGCCATGTGCACTGCAGCACTGCTCACCACAGCCAAGGCTGGACTCAGCTTCAGTATCTAGCAGTGGGTGTGTGGACAAAGAAATTGTGGTGTATACACATAATGGAATAGCACACAGCCACAGAGAGAATGAAATCCTGCCATTTGAAACAACACGGACGGAACCGGAGAGCATGATGTTAGGTGAAATAGCCAAGCACAGAAAGACAAATCTTGCATGTTCTCACTCATATGTGGGAGCTAATTATTAAAAACAATTGATCTCATGGGGACAGAAAATAGAATGATGGTTACCAGGGACTGGGAAGGGTAGAGGGAGGGGGAGATAAAGTTAGGATGGTTAATGGGTACAAAAATATAGTTAGTTAGACAGAATGAACAATATTGATGGCACAGCGAAGTAACTATAATCAACAATCAGGGTATACTTTAAAATAACTAAGAGTAGGAGTGGAATGTTCCTAGCACAAAGAAATGATAAATGCCCCTATTACTCTGATTTCATCAATTCACATTGTATGCTTGTATCAAAACATCACATGTACCCTATAAAGGTATACAACCATTATGTACTCATAATTATTAAAAATTTTAAAAAAGAGGAAAAAAAGATGAAGCTCTTAAGATACAAATTTTTGAGGGGATGCATAATTTCTGCCTCTTTTTTCCAGAAAAGCTGAATCCAGATGAGCTATCAGGATGAAAAAATGCTTACACAACATTCTATAAAATAACCTGCCTATATTCTTCAAAATGTGATGGTCCTGAAAGACAGAGACAGACTGAGGGGCTGCTCCAGATTAAGGAGGACTAAAGAGACGTGAGGACGGCAGCAACGTGTGAGCCCTGGGAGGGTACTGCACCAGAGGGAAAGTTTTTATTCTTCTGCCATAAAGGGCATTGTTAGGACAAATGGGAAGATTTAAATGACAGAATTACACTAATGTTCATGTCTTGGTTTTGATAATTATACTGTGGTTACATTAGGGAATGTCCTTGGATATTTATGCAATACACACTGAAGTATTTTTAAAGAAATATACCTGAAAGTATTTCTCCAGAAGATCTAAACCCAAACGGACTATCATAATTTTTAAAATGCTCATTTTGGGATAAAGAGGTATTATATCTGCAACTTGCGTTCAGAGTTCAGGAAAAAAATGAGGGAATGATGATACAGCAAATGTGGTAAAATCTTAGCATTTGTAGAATACGGGTAAAGGAAATTTTCATACCCTTCAACTTTTGTACCTTGTCTGTAAATCTGAATTACTTCTTAAAAAAAGTTTTTTTAAAAAAAGATATCACTAAAACAAATTTAACCCAAAAAGAAAACTGAAATTTTCACTTAAAAAAAGAACTGGTCTGACTAAAAAAATGCTGTTAGCCAGAGGGTAAATCTAGCTTACCTAAATGAAAACCAGTTAAATAAATATTATTTAACCATTGTTTATATTTCACTTGCTTTTACCAAATCTTTGGATGTTTCATCAGAGAATAAATTATAATGTAGGTTTTAACTTATGAACAATAGCAATAATTTCACTTATCAAACATATGTGCCTATTTTATACCAGATATTACATCAAAAAGTGAAGATACAAAGGTGAATATATAACAGTCTCTTCAGCTTCAAGTAATTCGTAATCCAATGGAAAAGACACACAAACATCAAATTATAGCATAATAGAATGTGATACAAAAATGATACACTACTTTTATGGGAGAATGGAAGAATAAATGGCCAAATCTACCTATATTATTTTAGAATTTGTTCAGCTCTGAATAACCGAAAGCCAAACAAAGAATGGCTTAAATAAGTAAGGAATTTAAATTTCTCACATTTTTTTTTTTTTTTTTTTGAGACAGAGTCTCACTCTGTTGCCCAGGCTAGAGTGAGTGCCGTGGCGTTAGTCTAGCTCACAGTAACCTCAAACTCCTGAGCTCAAGCGATCCTCCTGTCTCAGCCTCCCGAGTAGCTGGGACTACAGGCATGCACCACCATGCCCGGCTAATTTTTTCTATATATATTTTTAGCTGTCTATATAATTTCTTTCTATTTTTAGTAGAGATGGGGTCTCGCTCTTGCTCAGGCTGGTCTCGAACTCCTGAGCTCAAACGATCCGCCCACCTCGGCCTCCCAGAGTGCTAGGATTACAGGCGTGAGCCACCGCGCCCGGCCTCACATATTAAGAAATACAGATTAAGGCAGTCTTGAGCTAGTACAAGCCCTTAGTATCACTAAGGACCCAGGCTCTTCTTTCTTCCTGTTCTGCTACCCTCCTGTGTGTGGTTTCATCTTCACTGCTGCTGTACATCACACCCGCACTCCAGGCAGAAAGGAGAGAGGAGGGAAAAGCGCACAATGAGAGTGCCAGCTCAGCCCACTCCCTTTTAACAGAAAAACAACGGCTTTCTTGGAAGAAACACCCACTAGATGCTTATGTAGGCCAGAAAGGTGTCGTGTGGAATATGTTTCCAGTAATTTCCATGTGCAAGTAGCCACAGCAAACATCTTGAAACAGTTTTTAACCGTGACGACTGTCATCCTTTGGTAACAGCCTCTACATTCTGCTCATCTCCCTAACCCTGACCTTTCGACAGTTTGAATGTTATCTTTTTTTTTTTCTTTTTTTTTCCTGAGACAAGGTCCTGCTCTGTCGCCTGAGCTAGAGTGCAGAGCAGCAATCTCAAACTCCTGGGCTCAGTGATGCTCCTGCCTCAGCCTGCCTGAGCTTCCCGAGTAGCTGGGACTACAGGCCTGTACCACCATGCCCGGGTGATTTTTTTATTTTCAGGAGAGATGGGGTCTCCCTCTTGCTCAGGTTGGTCTTAAACTCCTGAGCTCAAGTGAACCTCCCGCCTCAGCCACTTGGAGCGCTAGGATTACAGGATGAGCCACTGTGCCTGGCCTAGCAAACGTCGTCTTTTGTTGTTGTGCCCAAAGATACTTTGCGGAATAAAAACAAAATACAATGTGAAAGGAGATTCTGCTGAAGCCCCTCCAGGAGTCTGGATGCATAACGAAGGATTGTTAACTGTATTTCCATTTCCTGAAATCCAAAATCTCCTGAATTAACTAATTATAGAATAAAAGGTAAACAAATAGACAGTCTGGGTGGGTGATAAATGATGCCAGAAATATTTAGAACCACAAATTAACATGAGAAAAATACATAGTTGTACCATCTTCATAACTGCAGTTTTGCAATATAACCAGGGGTTAAGATTTAAAAAAAGAAAAAAATAAGTTAATTGATTTAGAAAAATCTGGTAAAACTGAGTTTCATAAATCAGCATTATAAACTGTTGTCTTATAAATATATACAATATATACCATGATGTCTGGCAGAATGAAGCTGTTTTATTACCCAGCATTAAAACTGCTGTAATTGTTCACTATTTTAAAACACATGGCAGTCAGAAAACATTTTTCTTTAGTTTTACTTACGCAGTGTATTGTGGTTGGTGTGAATACCTTGTATAACAGATGTTCTGAGCAACAATTCAACATCGGAACCTACTTTCATTAGCTGTTAGGAAAACCAAAAAAATAGAATAAATCCTTTGTGTATTCATATGAATGTACTGTTTTTGAAAACTATAGTTTCACTATAATTTATTTTTAGGTAACATAGCAGTTCCCCCTTATCCACGGTTTCAGTTATCCATGGTCAACTGCAGTCCAAAAATATTAAATGGAAAATTCCAACAATAAACAATTTATAAGTTTGCGATTGCGTGCCATTCCGAATAGCGTAACACACTCGCGCCGTCTCATTCCGTCTTGCCTGGGATGTGAATCACGGTTTGTCTGGGGCGTCCACGCTGCGCACGCTGCCGACCCCTTAGTCGCTTCGGAGCTGTCTCAGTTACCAGATCAATTGTTGCTGTGTTGCAGAGGTTTATGTTCAAGCAACTCTTATTTTACTTAATAATGGCCTCAAAGCACAAGAGTATTGTGCTTAATTTATGAATTAAACTTTACCATAGGTGCGGATGTACAGGAAAAACAGTATCTGTAGGGCTCGGCACTACCAGTGTTTTCCGGCATCCACCAGAGCCTGAGAACATACACCCCGAGGATAAGGGCGAACGACTTTTAACTTTTTATGACCATTCCAAGTGGTACAGAAAGCTTAGACATGCGTATAGTTTTAACTTTTATCTCTCCATTCCATATTTTGTTCCAAAACAGATTTACAGTATTTTTTGGTTACAATTTGTATTTTAAAATGTGTTTAAAATGTACATTTTTGGTGGCAGGGGTGAATCTTTCTTTTATAGAGCTAGATGTTCTGAACACCAGAAAGAATATTGGTTTAGGAGTCAGAACACTTGAATTCCAACTCTGTCTCTGTCATTAAGTGTGTGGCCTTGGGTTAATCTCCTACTCTGAGTTTCAGACCTAATCAAATGCTGTGGACCCCTGAGGGACCTTGAGACCCTCTCAGGAATCTGTGAGGTCAAAATTATTTTCCTAACATTATAGCCTTCTGCATTGTTTGAGTTGTGAGCAGGTAGGTAGAGCTTTCTCCATGGAAATACCATGTTTACTGGAAAGAACCACTGACAAACCAAGATTATTCAGACTTAGCTACTTGGCAGACATTTTCTTGAAAAAGTAGAGTGTGTTGTTTCAATGAAAACAACTGACAGTATTTGCTGACAATGATAAGATTGAAGATTTCAAGCAAAAACCATTAATTCTGGAGAGTTTGTATCCATCACGGTGAGCTTAATATAGCCTTGCAATACTTTTCTGATAAGATGGATATTGATATTAATAGATGTAATTTAAAAATATTATATAATGAACTATGTCAACATTTCTGTATTACTTAGTAAACCTGTATTTTCTAAATCATCAGTGCATGGTGTTACAAAATCATGCATGGGTGAAAAATCCATTCAAAGGGAAATGTTGATGAAAATCCACTGGTCTGCTTGCGGGCATGTGAGAGAACATCCCATGGAGAGACAACTGCCTAAAGACTCTGAGACAGGAAAGCTCTTGGAAAGTTCAAGGAGGTTCAAAGGCAGCACTGAGACTGGAAGAGTTAAGGGGGATATGGTTCACGTGGGGGCGGTAACAGGAGTCAGATGACACATAACCTTGTAGACCACGGTGGGCCCTTTAGATTTTTCTTTGAATAGGATGAGAAGCCATGGGGGTTGTGAGTAGAGGAGTAAAGGGAAATGCCTTTCTTTTTTTTTTTTTTGTTGAGACAGAGTCTCACTTTGTTGCCCAGGCTAGAGTGAGTACCGTGGCGTCAGTTTAGCTCACAGCAACCTCAGACTCCTTGGCTTAAGCGATCCTCCTGTTTCAGCCTCCCGAGTAGCTGGGACGACAGGCACGCGCCACTATGCCCGGCTAATTTTTTCTATATAGATTTTTAGTTTTCCATATAATTTCTTTCTATTTTTAGTAGAGATGGGGTCTCGCTCTTGCTCAGGCTGGTCCCCACCTCCTGACCTCAAGCGATCCACCCGCCTCGGCCTCCCAGAGTGCTAGGATTACAGGCGTGAGCCACCTCGCCCGGCCAGGAAACGCCTTTCTTTAAGAGACAGGGTCTTGCTCTCTTGCCCAGGCTAGAGTGCAGTGGCACAATCATAGCTCACAGCAACCTCAAGCTCCTGGGCTTAAGCAATCTTCCTGCCTCAGCCTCCTGAGTAGCTAGGACTACAGGTGTGTGCCATCATAACCAGCTAATTTAAAAAATTTTTTTCCAGACAGGGGTCTCTTTGTGTTGTTCAGGCGGATCTTGAACTCCTCGCTTCAAGGGATCCTCCTGCCTTGGCCTCCCAAAGTGCTAGGATTACAGGTGTGAGCCACCATGCCCAGGCAGATATGCCTTTTTTTAAAGGCTCACTCTGTCTTTAAAAGTGTTGAGAACAGGCTGTAGGGAGTGAGGGTGGAGGCAGGGAGGCCCCTTAGGAGGCTGTTGTAACAGTCCAGAGAAAAATGATAGTGGCTTGGACTAGGAGATAACAAAGTGGAGGTTGAGAACTGGTCAAATTCTGGATATATTTTGAGGGTTAAACCAATAGGATTTGCTGACAGATTAATCTCATTGTGAGAGGAAAGCAATCTAGAAAGTACCAAGGTTTTTGGTCTGAGCATTCAAAGGAGGGAACTGCCATTACTTGACATGGAAAAGGATGTGGGAGAGCAAAGCCTCACCTTCTGACACCTGGGAAGGGGCTTGGCAGGGAAGAGAAAGCAGAAAAAATGGGCCTCCTTACCCACTGGAGGGACACAAACTGCGTTGAGACGCGTATCTAAGGCTGGAAACAGGGCTAGACAAGGAACAAGGGATTCAGGGAGACCAGAGGGGATGAGCAGGAGGTGGTCTGTATGAATCCAGGGGCCAGAAAAAAATCCATTGCTCTAACATACGACAGAGTTCTACATTACAACTAACCTTGAAGAAATGACCACATGTTGAAGTGTAGTACCAAAGAATGTTCACAGTTATCTCAAAAGCTATTACATATTTCTACCCTTTTCCAACTACACATCTGTATGAGGCTGAATTTTCATATACTTCAACCTAAAAACATATTGCACTAGATTAAATGAAGGAGATACGAGAATTTAGCTGACTTCTATTAAGCCAGCAGATATTGAAGAGATCTGCAAAAATGTAAACCAATGCCACTCTTCTCACTAAGTTTTTTTTGAAAATAGTTATTTTCCATAAACATTATTTAACATGCAATGGGTTTATTATCTTAAAATGAATTAATCAATATATAATTTTTAAATTTCTAAGTTTAAAATTTCTAATATGGTAAATATTGATATAATAAAGCATTTTGGGGGCCTCAATTTATAAAGGGCAAAGATATCTTGAGACCATCAAGTTTGAGAACTGCTAGACTAGCAGATGCCTAAGACTCCTTTTGGTACCAAGAGTTTGTGAACCCTCTAATAATGACAATGTCATTATCTAAAAACTACTAAAAATATTTGCAGAGTTGCAGAAAGAACAAAATATACATTTGTATGTAACAAATATCTAACTCCTTGATTGCTTAATCTTAAATTAATGCTAAGTAAAATGAATTTGGGAGCGTATGGTTCATTTTCCCAGTTTGGGTGATATAAACAGAACTCAATCAAAAAATATTTAATCATAATTTCAAAATTTAAAAATAATTACCACATTGTTTTTCATCAGTCTACTAAATATTAATAGCAAATAGTACAATCTTCCTCTTATATCTTTTAGCCTCTCTTCAAGTCATGACTTGATTATACTGTCATCTTAACTTCTGCCATGAATAAAAATTATATATATATTTCCTATTTGCTCTAGCATGTTTCAATAAAATCTTTCCCTTTTTTTATTTGTTATAGAGATGGAATACTTAGGCTATCTCCTTTCGTCTCATTAGCTTGATTATTACAGGTATATAGTATTTCAAAAATAGTATTTTTCTCTAAATAAACATAAACGCATTTTTATCAGATTTTTTTACTTGTGGAAATTCTATCAAATATGGAAGAATTCCTCTAATTTTTATTTTCCTTTTTACCAAATCAGTTCTTAGAATCATAACTACCCTACAAATAATTTTCCATTTTTTGTTTTCTCCCTAAGAGTCCTTTCCTTTATACAAAGTTAGACACAGGAAGCTCAGAACAGAGATAATGTGTATATGCCAGAATACGCATGATACAGAAGAATCGTTGCGCATTTCTTCAATGAACGTGTATTGGGTGGACTAGGGAGTCACAGAAGACTAGTGTCAGTAGCGTGTCTTCAACTAGAGCAAGTGACCAAAATGCAAATATAGCAGGCAAGCAAGAACAGTTCAGAAGCTGTTTGTGGCTATTTATGTCATTGCCAAGATGGGAATTAAAAAAAAAATCTAACTGCCTAGTTGAGCTTAAAGAGCAGAAGTTTCCTCTGTAGTTCTGAGTTAATACAACACTCACTCTCCCTAGTTTTACTCACTCGCCTTAGGTGAAGATAGAATTTCTGGGGTTTCTGGATTGGTTTCTTGCTTGGACCATGGCTACTTCCATATCCTTTCCACGGGACAGCTTGCTGTTTTGGGTGCAGGTCGGCAGGTAACACTGAGGAGGTGAGCCACACCAATAAGTGAAGGGTATTTACGGTCGCGATGGGTTTAACTATCAAGTCATGATTTTTATTTCACATGACTCCTCTATTTTCATCATTTCCTTCCTTTTTGCCAAGAAAATTTTATGCGTTTTATTGTAATTAAAAAACTCAATTACTGTACCTGTTCTATTTTCTTAGGAGAAGTCTCGTTTTTATTACTTTTGAGTTCTTCATTTATCTTTATTCTGGCTGCTAGAGAGAGAAAAAATATATAGTTATTTGCTTTTCTAATCTATAATTTCTATCTCAATTTATATGTTATTCATTATATTACTCTGTATGAAAAACTACTTCTCTAGAATCAGAAATGGTTTTGTCCCCATAAAAAAACAAAACAAAGCATAAGAATAAGAAATCTCGGCTGGGCGTGGTGGCTCACGCTTGTCATCCTAGCATTCTGGGAGGCCGAGGCGGGTGGATCATTTGAGCTCAGGAGTTTGAGACCAGCCTGAGCAAGAGCGAGACCCCATCTCTACTAAAAACAGAAAGAAATTATATGGACAACTAAAAATATATATAGAAAAAAGTAGCTGGGCATGGTGGCGCATGCCTATAGTCCCAGCTCCTTGGGAGGCTGAGGCAGGAGGATCGCTTGAGCCCAGGAGTTTGAGGTTGCTGTGAGCTAGGCTGACGCCACGGCACTCTAGCCCGGGCAACAGAGTGAGACTCTGTCTCAAAAAAAAAAAAAAAAAAAGCGCAGAACAAAAGAAAGGTTTGTTTACTTGGAATGCTAAGCTGTAGGTTGGTTTGGGATACTCAGTTTACTAAACAAATTATTCCTTAGATTATATTTAAAAATGAAAGATAATGTTAGAACTGGGATTGGCTTTGGACTTAATTCATTGTGGATTGGTTTTGCTCTCAGATCACTTTATTTCTGAATATTAATATGTTCAGGAAAGATTTTAAAATTTAAAGAAGTAAATTTTTAGGTTATTTTCCCTCTTGTTTTACCACAGTAAATGTCTGAAATTGTTTAGAATGCCTAACTTGGGGACTTGAGTTTCAATTTTGTTCTTAGTCATTGCAGATACTGTCAAAATGCCGTACAAAATTATTTTGCATTTCTTTGTAGGACAGGGAAATAGAAAATCATGACTGGTATTGTTTTGAATGCCATTTGCCTGGAGAGGTGTTGATATGTGACCTGTGTTTTCGTGTGTATCATTCCAAGTGTCTGATGAGTTCAGGCTTAGAGACGGCAGTAGTCCCTGGCAGTGCCCAGTGTGCAGGGTGAGTACCTACGAGCTTTCCTGTGCTGGGTCGAGGGTTGGAACGGACTCTGTAGCCTCACATCCCAGGTGGTCTTGCCAGGTGAATGGACGAAGGATGGAGGGTGGGGGTTTCTTTTCTGAAACGGTGATACCATATTCAGGGTGGGGCTTTAGAAAGCTTTAATCACATGGAAATATCTTGTCTTCCCCCGCTTTGCACCTGCCTCTGGCCGGTGTGACCCTTCCATTGCATGGCCTTTGGGAGTCAGAGACACCATGCCACACGACGTCTGTTCACCACGCACTTTGTGACAAACTGCACAATTCATGCTGTTCCAAAAACACAGCTGGTGAGAGGCACATTGTTGGATGCATTCTTTATCTATTTCCAATTTTATATCCAGGTAACGTTGCCTTATTTTTGTCATATCATGAGTTTGTTTTTTGCTTATATTTTCTTTGGAGGATGGAGGGATGAGACAGTTGTGTATAAAGAATTCTAATTCTTTTATTTAAAACAAAATGAAATTTGCCTGTTAGGTAAAATAAGTAATTTCCACAATTATTTTCATTCTTTCCCTTCGCTGGCTCTACTCCAGTCACCAGCCTCGGCGCCGTGGCAGCTTGGCAACCGCTTTCCCGCAGACCGGGTCTGGCCGTTCCCTTTGAAACGCCCCCATCCTCGGCCCCACCCGGCTCCCTGCAAGCCCACCCCTCACCTCCAGCGTCTGCTCAGGTTCCACATCCCCCACGATGCCTACCCTGCCCACCCACAGCACCCCCACATGCGTGACACCGACCTAATGTCCCCTGTCACCACAGCACCTAACACACTGTAGCCATTAGTTATCACTTTGTGGAATACGTTCTCCCTTCTAGGAAACAGAAGGGAGAGGATAGAAAGCTTTGTTTTGCTCACCTTGCACAATTCCAGATTGAAGGCACAGGTTGAGCTATTATGCAAAAATATGAAACCTGAAATGAAATCTGAAACATTTGGAGCGCCAAAATGACAAGTGGAAAATGCCACATCTAATTCCCTTGCTTTTTGATGGTTCAATGTACATACATTGTTTCAGGCACAAAATTAAAAATATTGTATAAAACTATCTTCAGCCTTTGTGTCATAAGGTATATGAAATATAAATGAATTTCATGTTTAGACTTGGGACTCCTCCCCACAATATCTCATTATGCATATGCAAATATTGCAGAATCTGAAAAAATCTGAAAGCTCAAACACTTCTGGTTCCAAGTATTTTGGATAAGACATAATCTATATCTGATTACTCAGTAAAATAAAGTTCAAAACACTAGGGATACAAAAGATCTTAAAGGATTACAAAAAACAGTGGTATCCAAAGCATCAAAAATCAGACTATTATCAGATTTATCAAAAACATCATGTCTCGGCCGGGCGCAGTGGCTCATGCCTGTAATCCTAGCACTCTGGGAGGTTGAGGCAGGAGAATCACTTGAGCCCAGGAGTCTGAGGTTGCTGTGAGCCAGGCTGATGCCACAGCGCTCTAGCCCGGGCAACAGAGCTAAATTCCATCTCAAGAAAAAAAGTCTTGAAAATTAAAGTGATTTCCAATGTAGAAATGTTTTCTTGGTTTGTCATCTAAATATGGGCAGAATAAAATTATTTCCAAACTTGCTAAGTCTTGCAAACTTTACAAAGCTACAACAATTGGGGTGATGACACCCCAAAATGAACAGATTAAAAAAAATAGGAAAATATAGGATTAAACCAAGAGAGTCCAAGAGCAGAGGTCAATTCCCAGAAAGGTGCTCACTGGAAGGCTGACTGCTGTTCGGGCCCAGATTCTGTGATGTGCAGAATGACAGGCAGAAGGGAAGAAAGAAAAATGTTAGACAGGCCGGGCACGGTGGCTCATGCCTGTAATCCTAGCACTCTGGGAGGCTGAGGCTGAGGCAGGAGGATCGCTCGAGGTCAGGAGTTCGAGACCAGCCTGAGCAAGAGTGAGACCCTCGTCTCTACTAAAACCAGAAAGAAATGATCTGGACAGCTAAAAATATATAGAAAAAAATTAGCCGGGCATGGTGGCGCACACCTGTAGTTCCAGCTACTCGGGAGGCTGAGGCAGGAGGATTGCTTGAGCCCAGGAGTCATAGGTTGCTGTGAGCGAGGCTGACGCCACGGCACTCTAGGCCGGGTGACAGAGCAAGACTCTGTCTCAAAAAAAAAAAAAAAGAAAGAAAGAAAAATGTTACACATTACCTATGCATTGTGTATTTGTAAGTGTATATAGGGAAAAGATTTAAATAAAGTGAAATCCTCATTGGCCACAAAAACAAGTCAACTGTGTCAAGTGATACAATAAAGAACGGAAAATTTGATAATGAGAAATACGGAGGTAAATAGAAGAATCCACTACACAGAAAGGCAAGTACGTGGTAAACATGCCACTTAAACCACAGTCTGCACAGCTTTAGGGGACTGACCTAACTAAAGGAAACAATTTATTGGAAATTTTACAATTTCATTGGACATGTGAAGTAATATAATTCTCAGCAAATATTTTATCTTAAAATGCAAAGCGCTTGACAGTTGACATTCAGATCTATGAAAGTGGTACGAGAAGCATGTTTGACAGTTGCTAACAATGAAGCAGAAAAATCTATTCTGGTTTTCAGTGGTAAAACTTAAACCACTGGCCAAGTTCCAATAAAAACTGAAACAGGTTCATCTACCAGGTTCTTTATCTTTCAGAATCTGATACTGAACAGATTTTAAGAGGTTCTGAATCTGTTCCAGTATAGAAATAAGGCCAAACAGCTTCTGTGAAGCAATCATTAAAAGTATAGAGAACAGACCCATCATTCATATTATAAAAGGAGACCTCACCCAACTCACAGTCCAGAAAAATGCCAACCTTACTGGGCCTCACTGCCGGCAGCAGGTGGGCTCTCGAGGGGCCCGAGGCAACATAGCCGCCACGCATGTACCGCCCGACGGCCCAGAACCCGCCCAGCACCGACGGCTGATCCTGCCAGCTGCGGGCAACCCCGTCCTGGCACACGCCCAGGATCCACTTGGGCTTCCTTCCCACGTCCACCTCCCAGTAGTGTCTGCCAGAACTGAACCTCTGACAGCCCAGGACAGCAGGGCAAAGCTCGAACCTCCTTGCGTGACAGCCACCTTTTTGCTTTGTTCTTCCGTACCGCACGGCTCGTCTGTCCTCAGAGACAATCAGCTGAAGATGGGCCGTGTCCACATCCAGAATCACATCTACTTGGAAGGCCTTGATGATTCTGTGCAAGCCGGAATACTGGGGAGGAAGTCTGAAACCGTAATTTGTTAAACTAAATGAAAAGGTTTCAGGGTATTTTAGGTTTTGATACCTGCGGTGGATGCTCTTAACACAGGCCAGTAATTCCATGTCTGACTGCACACACGTGCCCTCTATCTCCCTCAGAAGGTGTTTTAATGTGGAAACATCATCTGAAAACGTTACAAGGTTTTCATTTAGTTTTGTTAAAATGTCTGTCTCTTCATCTTGTATCTCCCTAAGAATAGTCTCTTGCTCCTTCTGTAAAAACAGTCTAATTTCCTCAAATTCAGAACTGATTTCTTCTCTCCTATATTCTACCTGCTTTTTAAGCTCCACTGACTTGCTGCCCTGCAGAGCTATCACTTTTTCAACTCGTTCTATATTGTTCTTCAAGGGCTCGACGCTGCGCTCCAGAGTTTCTCGGTGGTGAGAGGCGGCTTTGTCAAGGGGGCTGATGTAGTGCTTCTGGTGCTCGGGGGAGAAGCTGCACTGCGTACACAACATCTCCAGGTCCTTCAGACAGAACAGGGTCAGAACCTGCCCGTGCCTTTCACACACAGCCTTCTCTTTCTGCCTCTTCCTCTTGCTCCTTCTGACCTGCAGCAGCTTAGCGATTTCAGTCAAGTTACGGAGCTGAGGGTTCCTCCTGAAGTTCCCGTACGGAAAGCAAAAACGGCAGACAGGACAGGGAAAGGTATCATCTAGATCCTTCCAGGATACACTGAGGCAGGAGTGACAGAAGTTGTGCCCACAGCTGATGGTCACCGGGTCTTTCAAGTACTCCAGGCAGATGGGACAGCTGGATTCCTCCTGGAGGTCCACCAGGGCTGTCACAAGCTCCATTGAGCTGTGAACAAAAGCAGCGGGTGAGGTCAGCTTCCTGTGGCAAGGCCTGCCTCCCAGAGCTCAGACCCAGTGAGACGTGGACACCCATCCTGGACCTCGCAGAGCAGCCAGGTTGGGGTTGCGCTGTCCTGGCACGCTGAGGGCACTCACTGGCGTCTTCTTCAGTCCCCTGCCCCTTAGCCTGGAGGACAATAACGAGTCAAAGCCTGTAGCTCTATGAGATTAGCCCATCTGAATCTAGGTTTAACAACTTTCTTTAAGAAACTAGCCACAGGCCAGGCGCGGTGGCTCACGCCTGTAATCCTAGCACTCTGGGAGGCTGAGGAGGGAGGATCACTTGAGCTCAGGAGTTTGAGATCAGCCTGAGCAAGAGCAAGACACCATCTCTACTAAAAATAGAAAAATTAGCTGGGCGTGGTGGTGGGCACCTGTAGTCTGAGCTCCTCGGGAGGCTGAGGCAGGAGGATCACTGGAGTTTAGGAGTTCAAGACCAGCCAGAGAAAGAGTGAGACCCAGTCTCTACTAAAAATAGAATGATTAGCCAGGCATCCTGTAGTCCCAGCTACTCAGAAGCTGAGGCAGGAGGATCGCTTGAGCCCAGGAGTCTGAGGTTGCTGTGAGCTAGGCTGATGCCATGGCACTCTAGTCAGGGGTACGGAGTGAGACTCTGTCCCAGAAAAAAAGAGAGAAGCCAGTCACAGGTCTAATGGAACAATCATTCCTGTGGGTGAGAAACGATTTTTAATTTCAAAAACTATTGGATTTGAAATCATGCTATAATAAATGGTTTGGGCAAGAGCATCAATAACTATAAAACCTACTGGGTAAAATTTTATGGGGCAATAAGCTATTCACATAGTCTCAAAACATCACCCTAGGATGATATTTTAGTTATAAAGAGAAAAAAAACATGGGGCTGGGCGCGGTGGCTCACGCCTGTCATCCTAGCACTCTGGGAGGCCGAGGCGGGTGGATCGCTCAAGGTCAGGAGTTCAAGACCAGCCTGAGCAAGAGCGAGACCCCGTCTCTACTAAAAATAGAAAGAAATTATATGGACAACTAAAATATATATATATACAAAAAATTAGCCAGGCATGGTGGCGCATGCCTGTAGTCCCAGCTACTTGGGAGGCTGAGGCAGGAGGATCGCTTAAGTCCAGGAGTTTGAGGTTGCTGTGAGCTAGGCTGACGCCACGGCACTCACTCTAGCCTGGGCAACAAAGCGAGACTCTGTCTCCAAAAAAAAAAAAAAAAATAGAAAGAAATTATATGGACAACTAAAATATATATATATAGAAAAAATTAGCCAGGCATGGTGGTACATGCCTGTAGTCCCAGCTACTTGGGAGGCTGAGGCAGGAGGATCGCTCGAGCCCAGGAGTTTGAGGTTGATGTGAGTGAGGCTGACGCCATGGCGCTCTAGCCCTGGCAACAGAGTGAGACTCTGTCTCAAAAATAAATAAATAAATAAATAAAATAAGAGAAAAAAACCAAGTACCTTTACAATGTGGAGATCCAGAGAACACCACCTTCACCAATGAGGAGACAACGCGATGACCTGCAATGGGAAGAAATTCATCACCATCTGTGGAAAACGTTTGTAGAAAATATAAATATTTTACCTCCTTCTACTCATAGGCAGCAATCATGAACACCCAAATCATACCAGAACTAACATCATAATGGCATCAGACTGCACCAATAAAAACAGCACTGAAAAGTAGCCAATTTGTTCTAAATTAAAGTAACAAGAATAATACATAATCTTAGCTTGGATTCTAGACCAGGGAGAAAAGTTGCAATAAAGTGGATTAATATAGGATAGTGGGAAAAATTTGAATACGGACTATTAGATGACAGTGATACATCAAAGTTAAGCTTCCTAAATTTCACTAATTGTACCATAGCTGCATAAGAAAACGTCCTTCTTCTTAGGAAACACATGTTGAATTATGTACTGGTGAAGGGGTCACGACCTTTGCAAATACCTCTTTTCCTTCAGGTCACGTCACAAATCCCATCTTCTGCTCACCAACTTGGCGGCCTCCCCCTCACCCCTGTCTCTCACATCCCATCTCTCTACTTACACTCATAGAACTCAATCGTAATCTGAAATGGCTTCTTCACGTATTTCTTTTGTTTTCTGGGTTCTCTTTTGGCTTTAACTGGTGAATGAGGTAGACTAGAAGTAGACACTTAGTCTGCCTTATCCATTGAGAAGTAGCAGAAAATCAATGAAGACTTTAAAATAAGTGAATAATGAATAGATGGATACATGAATGAATAAAACCTTAGAAGAATACAAACAGAATAAATGTCAGTTATAGCAGATAAAATTTAGGTGGGAGACTATTCAAAATCAAGAGATTAAAGAGAAAGGAGGCTGGGTGCGGTGGCTCACGCCTGTAATCCTAGCACTCTGGGAGGCCAAGGTGGGAGGATCGCTCGAGGACAAGAGTTCAAGACCAGCCTGAGCAAGAGTGAGACCCCATCTCTACTAAAAATAGAAAGAAACTATCTGGACAACTAAAAATATATATAGGAAAAATTAGCCGGGCATGGTGGCGCATGTTGTAGTCCCAGCTACTCGGGAGGCTGAGGCAGGAGGATCACTTGAGGCCAGGAGTCTGAGGTTGCTGTGAGCTAGGCTGACGCCACGGCACTCTAGCCTGGGTGACAGAGTGAGACTCTGTCTCAGAAAAAAAGAAAGAAAGAAAGGAAAGCCAAAGGCAATGTGTGATATTTGAAATCCTCTGGCCTAGAAAGACGAAGTTATTAAGGACACTGTGGACACCACTAGAAATGTTTAGACATGGACTTATATTAGATAATTATAGTGTATTAGTACAAACTGGGTATAATAAAGATTTATAATGGACAAGCAAACTGTCCATGTTCTGAAGAGATACAAGCTTTTTAACAGAGAAATGACAGGATGTGTTTGTAATTTATTTTTAAACTGTTCAAAATAAAAAGTATATAATTTTACACATTATACATCCACATACAGAAATGCACACACACAGTGAGAAAACAGAGACAGTGGGTCAGCCCAGATGTTAACAACTGGGGATTCTAGCCAAGAGTAAAGGGGTATAGACACTATTCTTTCAGTATCATTGTAGGTGTGGGAAATTTCAAAATAAAAAGTTGTAAAACTACTGGCATCTTTTCCATATCCCCTTTCATGACTACTTTCCAGCCAGCTGGAGTTAGTTCCTCATACGTGTGATCACTCAACCATCACCGCAGCATTCTCCCCTCTCCCCAACCCTAATAGGCACATTCCTGCACCTGCTTCTGCTGCTCACCTTTCACAGAACACAATCCTTAAAGGTAACAGAACTGGCGTGATTTTCACATGTGATGATGACTTTGTCTTTGACCCAGAGGAAGTTACCTCTTTATTTCAGAATTATTCAAATGTGAATAAAACCATTCACTTTAGAACTGATGAAACAGGTTATGTGTAGCTGTCACACTTTTTAACATAACTCCTCACCCATTTCAATCCAACACTTTGGCAGAACATAGAGTATCAAGCTTAGGGTCCTGACAAAACTTTGCACAGTTTTAAACGTCTTCCGTACAGTCAATGACCTCCATCTTTTTTTCTGAGACAGAGTCTCCCTGTCCCCGAGACTAGAGTGCAGTGGCGTCATCGTAGGTCACTGCGACCTCAAAATCCTGGGCCCACCCAAGCCTCCAGAGAAGCTGAGACTGTAGGCACACACCACACATCTGGCTAATTTTTTCTGTTTTTAGTAGAGACGGGGTCTTGCTCAGGCTGGTCTCAAACTCCTGAGCTCAAGCGATCCTCCCGCCTCGGCCTCCCAGAGTGCTGGGATTACAGGCTGAGCCACTGCGCCCAGCACTGATCTCCTTAAACCCTTCCAACTCTGTGACACAACCAGCCACCTGCCCTGAGCATCCCTGTTTGGTCTCCCGGATATGCCAAAAATTCAAGGCCCTCTGACTACTCTCTACCCAGGATATTTCTCACAGCTGTGTTTGCATCAAGTGTCCTTGAAAGAGGAGGTAAGGTGTCACTGTGGGACAAAGAAAAGGCTTGCTGAGAAAATGGATGGCCAAGCTCAGGGTTCCCTGGCTGTGATGCAAACCCCCATGTGCACAGCAGCTAATACGGTCTGGTCTGTCCACATCACCTGTGGGGCCCGGAACGCAGAGGGAAACGGCGCCAACGCGACGCTCAGGCTGCTGGCAGTGCCAGGAGTAACACGGTTCTGTGGGACCCAAGAGTGTTGTATCTCCTGGTAACATCCATGAGATATTAATAGGCTAATTTATGAGCTTGCAAATAGAGCAAAACCCCAAGCCCTGATAATTTGACACTATTAGCTTCAATTATAAGGTGGCATTTCAATTTACAAAAGTTTGATGGGCTTATCCAAAGTCCTCATACTAACTGGTATAACTACTAGTATGCTACTATGTTCTTAAGCACCCTATCCTTTCTTGGTATTTAGAAAACATAGTTTGTAGCCTCCAAAATCTAAAGTGCTTCATAAAGTGTTCTGTTCAACTCATATTAATGGATATTCCACATTTGTTAATATGTCCAAATAATCTAACAAGGGGAAAATTAAGATTTTTGTACGTTTTCCGCCATACATGACGATGTACACAGACAGCACCCAAATTATTAGGTGGCAGTCTCTAATAAATGGGTGTTTCACTGCAACACCAACACTTTCCGAGCTGCGTATCAGCACCCGACTAGCTTAAATCCTCCATGCTTTAGTTTCCATTTCAGAACGTTAACAGTATTCAGTGAGAAAATGTGTGAGGATGCTACAGTGCCTGACCCAGAACAGGCGCTCAGCAGGGCGTCGTGCAGAAGAGCTGGCAGCCTGACACTGCGCCCTGCAGGCTGCTTCCCAGGTGAGTACTGACTGTTGTCGGGCAGCTTTCATCCCCGGAGATTATCGGGAATTTAGGAGGAAAAGGGTCCTGCCACTCCCCCATAAGAATGTCTGACTGCACCTACAGTGTCTGTACAAACAATGAGGTTTATGTATGAACAGCTGCTTTCCTTCTGAGAATCTGGTATTTTGATATAAATTAGGGAGAGAAGCCTGCATGACCTGCTCCCAGCGAAAACCTTGGGCAGCATGAGCTTTGCAGTCAGGCAGCATTTCACTCCTGTTATCACAACTTGTCACTGGAGCAATTAAGCAAGTCCTGAGTGACTTCACTGAGAGGACTTCTGGAAGCTTAGCTTGCTTTCCTCCAGACTTCACCTCTTTGCTGATTTTGCTTTGCTTTCACTATAATGAATCATAACCAAAAGTAACACTTTATGCTGAATCCTGTTTACTTTAGCAAATCACCACACCTGGGGGTGGTCTTGGGGCCCCCAACACAGTTTATTGTTATATAATTTCCAAGTGAAAAAAAAGAGCACTTAGAAATCTAGCCCAGGCCAGTCTCGGTGGCTCACGTCTGTAATCCCAGCACTCTGGGAGGCCGAGGCGGGTGGATCGTTTGAGCTCAGGAGTTCGAGACCAGCCTGAGCAAGAACCAGACCCCCATCTCTACTAAAAATAGAAAGAAATTATATGGACAACTAAAAAAAAAAAAAAAAATATATATATATATATATATAAAATTAGCCGGGTGTGGTGGCACATGCCTGTAGTCCCAGCTACTCGGGAGGCTGAGGCAGGAGGATCACCTGAGCCCAAGAGTTTGAGGTTGCTGTGAGCGAGGCTGACGCCACGGCACTCACTCTAGCCCGGGCAACAGAGTGAGACTCTGTCTCAAAAATAAATAAATAAATCTAGCCCAACTGCCTGTATTTGCATTCTGTCGTGGGCTGTTGCACTGTAGTATACATTACAGTACTATTTCAGAGTAAAACCCACTGCATCTCTCATTGCTCCTAACTCTTTAATGATCAGAAAAGGTGTTAACTGCTCATGGCAGTAGTTGGGCAGAAAAAAAGTCATGTACATTCCAATTTTGAAGAGATAGTAAGGTCTTATTACAGTTAAAAATTGTATCTTTCAGGCCGGGCGCGGTGGCTCATGCCTGTAATCCTAGCTCTCTGGGAGGCCGAGGTGGGCGGATCGTTTGAGCTCAGGAGTTCGAGACCAGCCTGAGCAAGAGCGAGACCCCATCTCTACTAAAAATAGAAAGAAATTATATGGACAGCTAAAATATATATATAGAAAAAATTAGCCGGGCATGGTGGCGCATGCCTATAGTCCCAGCTACTCGGGAGGCTGAGGCAGGAGGATCGCTTCAGCCCAGGAGTTTGAGGTTGCTGTGAGCTAGGCTGACGCCACCTCACTCACTCTAGCCTGGGCAACAGAGTGAGACTCTGTCTCAAAAAAAAAAAAAAAAAAAAAAAAAAAATTGTTTCAATAATAAGCAATTATATAAAATAAATGATAACGCGTCCTTCAACTCTTCCCACCTTTCAATTGAACTTCTCATAAGTAACAACGTCATGGCATGGGCTCCTAATCCTTCTTCTAAAATAGATAGCTAATGGATGCTTCTGGGCTGGTTAAATATGAAGAAAAGTTTTACAAATTTTGAACAAAGCAGTACAGCCAATACCTTGCAAAATATGACAGGAATTCTTTTTTCTTTTCTTTTTTTCTCACGGGAAGACTGTCACCATGGAAAAGGCAGGAATTCTTGAAACCAGAAGGAACAACTATATTGGTGTTTAAAAAAACCGGGTTTACTGCACTTGACTAGTCTAAAAAAAAAAAAAAAAAAAAGCCGGGTTATTTCATTTAAAATAAAAGATGGGGGTGCATTTCTGCACAGATGCTGGTACCTAACGTGTCCTCCCTTCCTCAGATACTCTAACTTCCCCTCACCCACCTTCCAAGCTCAGGCCATTGGGCCATGAAGTGAAAGAACAGCTTCATAAGCCCTTTTCCTAGTTCAAGCTACAAAGATCAGCCCACTATTTTAACTATCTTCTTGCTCTTGATAATGATTTTCTTCTTTACTAAACTTGAGCCAGGCTCTTCTGAATCCTCTTCTCAACTAGGCCCATGAGGACTGAACTCTGATCTTTTCTTTTGCTCAAAATTCCTTCCTAAGGTGGCCAGATGAATCAAATGGTAAAATCCCAGCGGGCAGGTTTTGTTAACCAAATATAGTGTGTTTTACTTCCCAACCTGATTCTGGCATAGCATTAGCAGCACCTAAAAGATAGAAAGCCCCCCCCCCCCCAATCTTAACTCAAGCAGCCCAGCAGATCCTTATCTTAGCTTGAAAGACTCTCCTGTCCCGACCTCCCAGAGTGCTCACACCTGTATCTCAAATTAAGCATTTCCTTTCTGGCCTTTTAGATAAAGCCTAACTCTCTCAGCCAATTGTCAGCCAAAGAATCTTTAAACCCACCTATAACCTGCAAGCCCCAGCTTGGAGATGGCCCACCTTTTGGGGCCAAACCAATGTATGCCTCCCACGTATTGATTTATGACTTTACCTGCTACCCCTGTCTCTCTGAAATGTATAAAACCAAACTGTAACCCAACCACAGCGAGTCCACTTGCTCAAGGCTTCCTGGGAGTGGCTCCAGGCCACGGTCCTCAAATGTGGCTCAGAATAAACCTCTTTCAAATATTTCAGAGTGTGGATTTTTCCGTCCACACCCAACCTTGTTCTATAAAGACTTGAACAAAGTAGTAACGTAGCTTCTATCAGCTCAAGCCTGCATCCCTAGGATGACATCAGCCGCCCCTGAAGTGCCTACCTGAGAAAACTCAAGCCTGCCACAAGAATTTACTGTTTATTCCAGCCCACATCCGAAGACGGGCCCTGTCTCCCAGCTCTGTGGGAGGGCAGGAGCCTAATTTCAAAAAGGCCAGTGAGCAAACCCAAATGTCTTTCATGGGAGAACCAACCCGTTCCCATTTTTTGCAATTTTCCCCTTCCCTGACTCTACTGAGCTCCCACTCACTCCGGCTGTGCCCTCATTCTCCCTTTTAAAACACCCAGTCACCTCTGTGCAAAGCAGAGTTGAGTTCCCTTCTCACTGGATTTACTTCCCTATCGCAACAGTATATTACTAATTAAAATCTGCCCTTATCACTTTACCGAGTGTCTGGCATTGTTTATCTTTCACACACCCATCCCCTTAATCAATTCCATAATTCTATGGCTTTTCAAACACAAATCGAATCCTATTACCTTCTAGCTTCCAACTTTGCAGTAACGTTTTCTTACTAAGAATTACTAACTAACCAACATCTTGACTGTACTCTCTTTTCCTGGTTGCACTTATCATGCCACAAAGATCACAGTTGCCATTTTACATTTATTTTGTCAGCCTTTGGTTAAAGGCACTGGAGTGTAAGGTTCATGGTCTGAATTCTTTCCTATTTTTCTCAAAATTGTATTACCTATATCACCGGAAAAAAAAAAAAAACCTGCAGGTGTGTCTTGCACACCCTTAGGCCTGTTAACGGGCTACAAAGGATGCCCCCAAGAAGGGAGGGGGCATGATAAGGCCTGTCTGACCTCCCTTCTCCTGGCAGGCAATTTAGTTTTAGGATATTCTTCTGGCCACGAGGGGGTCCATTCAGTCAGCTGGTGGGGTGGGGGCTGTAGGCCTTAGATTTTTAGTTCACACCTACTGCCGCTGCATAGTATAGGCTAGTGTGAGTTCAATAAATATTAGGCCAATGATAAAGATTCCCTGCTCTCAACATTCACTTGTATGATTTTATTTATTTATTTATTTATTTATTGACAGGGTCTCCCTCTGTTGCTCAGGCTGGAGAGCGCTGGCCCAATCACAGCTCTCAATAACCCCCAACTCATGGAGTCCAGATCCTTCTGGGCCGGGCGCAGTGGCTCACACCTGTAATCCTAGCACTCCGGGAGGCTGAGGCAGGAGGATCGCTCCAGGTCAGGAGTTCGAGACCAGCCTGAGCAGGAGCGAGACCCACGTCTCTACTAAAAATAGAAAGAACTTATCTAGACAACTAAACATATATAGAAAAAATTAGCCGGGCATGGTGGCGCATGCCTGTAGTCTCAGCTACTCGGGAGGCTGAGGCAGGAAGATCGCTTGAGCCCAGGACTCTGAGGTTGCTGTGAGTGAGGCTGATGTCACGGCACTCTAGCCTGGGACACAGAGCGAGACTCTGTCTCAAAATAAATAAATAAATAAATAAAAATAAAAAGATAAAAGATCCTTCTGGCTCAGCCTCTGCAAACTCGAACCACGACCCATGGCTAATTTGTCTTACTGTGTTGGTCAGGCTGGTCTACACTTCCTGGCCTCACGTGATCCTCCAGCCTCAGCCTCCCAAGTGCTGGAATTGAAGGCTTGAGTTACCAGGCCTGGCCCCCTCTACTACATTAGATGAGGGGTCCCCAACCTATGGTGAGTTGGATAACTATTATATTACAATGTAGTAGTAGGAGAAATAAAGTGCATAATAAATGTAATGCACTCCAATCGTCCTTAAACCATCCCCTACCTCTCCGGGCCTCGAAAAATTGACTTCCAGGAAAACGGTCCCTGGTGTCAAAAAGGTTGGGGACCACTGCTGTAGATGATACTTTACATAACTGAGCCCGAACTGTCTCATCCGTAAACCTTAAGTATATGGTCATTTCCCACCTGCAAGATCCTTCTGAGCACGAAAGGGAGCTTAAAGCCTCCAGGGAGGTGCTCGCACGTGGGGCCGGCAGAGCCCCTCCTAGCAGGCCGCCGGAACTCTCCGGAGATCCCGTGCTACGGCCTGAACTGGCGCTGAGGTCGGGCTGTTCTTCAGAGTTCAGTATGGCGGCACACGTTCCAGAGGCCCGGCTCCTGGACTTTTCCTCTTTCTCTTTTTTCTTTTTTAGAGGGTCTCTGTCTGTCTCCCAGGCTGGAGTGCAGTGGTGCAATCACAGCTCGCTGCAGCCTCCAACGCCTGGGCTCAATCGATCCTCCCGCCTCGGCCTCCCGAGTAGCGGGACAAGGCGTGTACAACCATGCCTGGCCAGTTTTTAAGATGTTTTATTTGTAGAGACGGGGTCTGGCTATGTTGTCCAGGCTGGTCTCGAAGGCCTGGGCTCAAGGGATCCTCCCGAAGTGAACGCTGGGGTTGGGGTTAGGGCTAGGAAAGAGGCCCCACAGAGCCTGCGGGGCCCACGTGGCCAGGCCGCAACCCCGAGTTTGGGCCGATGTTCAGGAAGCCCCTGCCCCGCGAAGCCGCCCAGCAGGCCCTCGGGGACCCTCCCCCGCTTACCGGGCAAAGCGGACCGCGGTGCCGCCGGAGGCCGCGGTGGACTCACAGAACACGCGCGCGCCCGACGGGACCGGCTCTCCTCACGCGCCCTTCCAGCGTCCGTGGTGCCCACAGCGCCTGCGCGATGGTGGGCGGGCCGGGCCTGCGCATGCTCAGTGGCCCTGGGGCGTGGCGGTGCTGAGACCCGGGCGGAGGTGGAAGGTCCCGGCCGTGTGGGCTTCCCCTCATCGTCTGCGTCACAGTGACTTGTCTTGTCGGAGTTTGTAGTCCCCTGAGCTCCTTGCCGCCGGGCCATGCTGATTGCAGGCTGGGTTAAAGCTTTGCCCAGGCCCGGCGCGGTGGCTCACGCGGGTAATCCTAACACTCGGGGAGGCCGAGGCGGGAGGAACGCTCCAGCTCAGGAGTTCGAGACCAGCCTGAGCAAGAGCGAGGCCCGTCTCTACTAAAAATAGAAAGAAATGAGCCGGACAACTAAAAAATGTATACATAGAAAAAAATTAACCGGGCATGGTGGCACAGGCCTGTAGTCCCAGCTACTCGGGAGGCTGAGGCAGGAGGATCGCTTGAGCCCAGGAGGTTGAGGTTGCTGTGAGCTAGGCTGACGCCACGGCACTCACTCTAGCCCCGTGCAACAGAGAGAGACTCTGTCTCAAATAAATAAATAAATAACAATGTCACTATTGCCATTATATTTGTATTTCAACACTATTCAAATCTGAGTCACGTGAAATGCCTTGATTACTTTTCTATTCTTTGCACAACTTTGGTTTCCCATTATTAATAATTGTCCCAAGTTTTTATTTTCTTTGTTCTCCATGTTTTCATGCTTACTTTATGATAAAATATATTATGCCATATGCAGCACATAAAATACATGAGCATATACAGTGCTTATAAATTGTATTTCAATCACAGGGAAGGCTGGTTAGTAACCCTAATTGGAAATTCCCATGTCTATGATAAGCAAAATCATACAGAGACCTAAGGAGTCTCTGGCGGTGTTCTAGAACGCCTTTTTAAAGCTTACCGCCTGTATAGTCCCATAGACCCAGAGGCACCAGAAAATAGACGTGCCATTAGTATGACTTTTCCCACTTCGTCGGCCCCTGATATTAGAGAAAGCTACAGAAAATAGAGAGATTAAAAAGTGCTGTCTGAGTTAATAAAATTGCCCAGAAGAAAACAGACCAGTTACATACTTGTCTAACAGTTTAGACCTGTAGTATCTGGCTGGCCAGACTGCTTGTGGGCTATTGCTGCAACACCCGTCCTGGCAAAAGAAGCCTCTAAGCTCACTTTGGGGCAGGACTTGTGTATTATAACCCCTCACTCAGTAGAGGCTCTAAAAAGCCCACCTGAAGAAGAATGGCTTTCCAACTCACGTATAACCAAGTGCTGTTGCTAGGTTTCCCCCAGGATTCACTTCCTGAAGACAACTGCTCTTAACCCTGCCACTCTACTGCCGGACGATGAACCGGCCGAGCCACTGCATAACTGCCATGAGATATCAGAGTCACTGGCCAATCTGAGAGCAGATCTCACTGATCAGCCTTGGCCAGACCCTGATGAAAAATTAAACACGGATGGAAGCAGCTACGTGTCTGAAGGAGTCGGGTATGCAAGGACAGCTGTGGTCACTGCTGACCGGGTTATCTGGGCACAAGCTTTGGGACATGGGACTTCAGTCCAGAGAGCAGAACTTACAGCTTTAACCCAAGCCCTGAGGTGGGGAAAGGAGAAGACTGTTAATATCTACGCAGATAGTAGATATGCCTTTGCTACTGCTCACGTGCATGGAGCACTCTATCGAGAATGCGGCCTCTTAAACTCAGAAGGCAAGGAGATAAAAAATAAACTTGAAATATTGGCCCAACTAAAAGCCATCTGGTTACCAAAAAAGGTAGCTATTATTCATTGTAAGGGACATCAAACCACTGATTCCCCAGTGGCACGGGGAAATGCTTTTGCTGACACAACAGCCAAAGAGGTCGCACAAAAACCAGTGGGGCCCCTCCAGATTCTCCCTGTCTTGCCAGAATGGCTCTTACCACGTTCTCCAAGCTACACGGAAAAAGAAGTTAAAATTGAAAAAGCTCTAAAGACTAAAACTGATGCAACAGGCTGGGAAATTCTCCCAGATAACAGGGTCTTGGTCCCTGAGAGCCTGGGGCGAAACTTAATTAAACAGATTCATCAAAGCACTCACCTTGGACGCAGGAAACTGACTGAGCTTCTTCAGGACTACTATATCCCCCAGCTTCATCAGATGGTTCGGCAAGTAACGACAAGATGCCCCACCTGTGCGCAGGTAAATCCGGGTAACGGCATTAATCTTCCCCTAGGAACGAGGTTACGGGGCCAAGCCCCAGGAGAACAATAGAAAATGGACTTCACTAAAGAGAAACCAGGTAACTATGGATACCGATATTTGCTTGTGTTCATCAACACTTTTTCTGGATGAACAAAAGCTTTTCCTACCAAGTCAGAGACAGCACAAATAGTTGTGAAAAAGTTAGTGACTGAAATTGTCCCCACATTTGGCCTCCCATTAGCATTGGGGCCCGACAGTGGCCCTGCATTTATTGCCAGAACAACTCAATTGTTGGCCCAGATGCTAAAAATTAATTAAAAATTACATTGTGTCTATAGGCCTCAGAGTTCAGGACAGATAAAAAGAATGAATAGGACTTTAAAGGAAACACTAAGTAAACTAAGGTTAGAGACTGGCGAAAACTGGGTGAGCCTCCTTCCTTTTGCCCTACTAAGATCTAGATGTACCCCTTATGTAAAAGGACTGACACCCTATGAAATCATGCTTGACCGGCCTTCCCCTCTCATCCCCAAATTAGGGGAGGAACAAGTCGCAGAACTAGGGGACTCGGTACTTCTTAAATCCCTACAGGCTCTCCAGTCAAGCATGAAACACAACCACAAAATGATAAAGGCAGCCCACCCCGGGCCTTCTAACCTTCCTCCTAAGCAAACTATATTCCAGGTGCAGCCCAGGGACCTTGTGTGGATCAAGAAATTACAACCAGCGACCTTGGAAGCAAGGTGGACCGGACCACTGCCAGTAATCCTTTCTACACCCACAGCTGTTAAAGTCGCCAGCAAGCGTCATTGGATTCATCATTCCCAAGTCAAGAAGGCCTCACCAGAGCAGCAGCCTGAGACATGGAGCATCCAGCCATCCGGAGATCCTCTAAAGATAAGACTATCTCATACATCTATTGGTTCTTTGTGATTCATGGGACTGTGGGATCACCACACCAACCTCTAAACTATACCTGGGTGCTCACCCGAACGGTTGATGGAACTATGGTGACTCATGATTCTACCACATCACAGCCAGTTCTTCATTTTGACCTTTGTCGGCTGTTTGGGTGTAACTCTTTACAGATGGGGCGGGCAATCCAAAGCCTCCAATATTATGCTTGCCCCTCCACTGGGCCCCCACGTTGCCAAGCAGAGGCCATTACTATGGTGCCAAGTGGGGTTGTCAGACACTGGCCTCTTGGGGAAATAAAGACCCAGACATCCAACTGGTGCGTAAGCAGCCCGGATGTGACACTTTAAATTCATATAATCCCGTGTCTATCACAATCACCCATTGGCAAACTCAGGATTGGGCCTCAGGAAAAACTCGGGGCTTCCGGCTGTCTTCCACAGCAGGGGGCTATCGGGACCCAGGAGTCTGTTTTACTACACAAAGAGTTCGAGCTGTCAAACTTATCCTCCAAACTCACTGTCAACATATTTGTGACTCTCTTATTGTCCTTAGCAGGACCTTTAGCTTTGTTTTCCCTAACCCTGTGAGTGGGTCCGTGTGTTCTAAATTACCTGTTGGTGCACATATGAAAAAAAAAAAAAATACAAATTGTTAAGCTCATGATATTACAAGCCCATTATCACCATATGTGTGGAAATAAATCAAAGATTTGATTTCACGTGAAAACCAGTGGGGAATGTGATGAGGCACAGTAATCACGATAGCTCTGTGAGCCACAGTGAAGCCATCTTGTATGCAGGCTAGTGCAGCCATCTTGTGTACGGACTCACTGTTGTGTGAAGTTAAAAAAAGAATACATGAATAACAGAAAAAAATTTATACAGTGATTAACTTGTAAGTGATTATTTAAAATCATTAGGTGTGTATAGTTACATTGTATTACGCTTGGCAGTCCCTTAAAAAAATGTTCCTTGGATGTTCCCCAAAGAAATGTTCCTTGATTTAATGGTTGCTATCTGCTTCTGTAAGTTTGCTTGCTTATGAATTATTATAATCAACATGTTCTGAGCTGTATGTGTATTGTTAGTATTGTTAATGGTGAAGGTATATAACCCCTGCCCACTTTAAGATCAGGCCATTCTCTGTCTCTGGACTTTCCCAGAACAAGGGGTGGTCGCTGGCCAGCTAATAAAGACTCCTAATTTGGCTCAATTCGGTCTTTAGGTGGTCATTTCTCGCATCTTAGGCTATAACAATGGGGTCTCGCTCTTGCTCAGGGTGGTCTCGAACTCCTGAGCTCAAACAATCTGCCCACCTCAGCCTCCCAGAGTGCTAGGGTTACAGGCGTGAGCCACCGCACCCGGCCTTGCATTGGCTTTTATAACATTAAGATAAATCCATTTCACAAAAATAAAGATTGTAGAATAGAAAAGAACAAATTAGAGGGACAAATATGTGCAATATAATAGCCAATCATGCTATTCTAAATACAGACGTCACCACTGTCAAAGATAAACACCTCCAGTCATGAGCTAAGGTGTGAAAACACGTTATTCAGTATATTAGAGGAACAAATATGTGCAATATAATAGCCAATCATGCTATTCTAAATACAGACGTCACCACTGTCAAAGATAAACACCTCCAGTCATGAGCTAAGGTGTGAAAACACGTTATTCAGTACCTGCTGACAGTAGGGAAAGCAGAGTATGATTCCAATTTGCACAGAGGTGACCGGGCGTTTTAGAGGCAAAATGAGGGAGCCTAGAGGGACAATGAGCTGGGGGCTCATGTGAATCTGGGAAGTGACAAGTCGCAGGTGGTGGGTCAGTGTGCAGGCGATGAGGCCACCTGTGTCTGGGGGCAGCCAGCGATGGAAGTCGGGGTTCTCTCCTCCCACAGAGCCTGGGAGACGGAGGCCTGGTCCTTCCTGACAATTACGTTTCAAAGGAATGGCTTTCAGGTTCTTGAAAAGGCACTTCCTTCTCCTATACTCCTGGGTTGTAGGGGATACATAGATACATTTACAAGGAGGTATGATTGTAAACTATCTTAAGTACATGCTCTAAGACGCGGGGCCCGAGGCCTATGGTCAGATGTTGGCAGGAACAAACCCTGACCTTTTATGATAGTCTTGAGCTTTTTCAGACAGAAATGCCAAACGGGGCTGGGTGGTCCCAGGGACAAGGTCTTTGGCTGCTAGAAGCCATGTGACAGTTTGGCCAAGTCTCCAGTGCAGGGGTTTGAATGCAGTGTTCCTTCAGAGGGTTTTTGCCATTCTCACCACGTAGAAAAAAATGTCTCGATATGCACACTTCGGAATGTGATTGCAGTTATCCCTGAGTATCCTCCAGGGATTGGTTCTGGGACCCTTACGGAGACCGAGTCCTTAGACCCCGTCGTCCTCCCACCCACGGGTCCCCTGTGGAGATGGAGAACGGCCCATCCTTGGTTGGTGGGACCCACAGATGCGGAACCGTGGATACAGAGGGCAGGCCCTGTGGGGGCGATGGAATTATGATTTCGTATTTTGTGTGTTTAGGTACTTTCACACTATGATGTTCGTGTAACAATGATACAGATAGTAATTCCAGACCATTTCTGTGTATTTCTGAAGCATTTTCTATGTATTCTTATTTTTTCCTGGACTTGCCTTTTTCGAATCATGAGAAATTTCAAACATATCTGCGCAAGTGAAAAGAGTAACAAAGATCCCACGGAGGGATCAGTCATTTTCAACAGCCATCAACGTGTGGCCGGTCTGGCTCCATCTGCCCAGTTGGTCCCGACCTCCTTCACTTGCTCTATTTGGAAGCTAATCGTATCATTTGAAGACATCATGTCATTTCATCCAAAGGTGTGTTAGGTTGGGACAAGGACGAGGGTGACGCTTTGTCTAGGGGGTTTCCACTGAGAAACAGATGCCGCCAGGAGATGCTTAGTCCACAATAGGGGAACAAAGGGGTCTCCGAGGACCAACCAGAAAGACGTAGAAAGGCCACAAAGTGGAGATAGGACCAAGGCCACAATGAGGGTCTTTGGAGCATGTGTACAAGTAAGGTGACAGAGTCTCTAAATGAGCTACCGTCATTTTTTTTTTTTTTTTTTTTTTTTTTTTTTTTGAGACAGAGTCTCACTCTGTTGCCCGGGCTAGAGTGAGTGCCGTGGCGTCAGCCTAGCTCACAGCAACCTCAAACTCCTGAGCTCAAGCGATCCTACTGCCTCAGCCTCCCGAGTAGCTGGGACTACAGGCATGCGCCACCATGCCCGGCTAATTTTTTGTATATATATATTTTAGTTGTCCATATAATTTCTTTCTATTTTTAGTAGAGACGGGGTCTCGCTCTTGCTCAGGCTGGTCTTGAACTCCTGAGCTCAAGCGATCCACCCGCCTCGGCCTCCCAGAGTGCTAGGATTACAGGCGTGAGCCACCATGCCCGGCCCGAGCTACCGTCATTAACAGAGTAAAAAATCACACCCACCAGCGCCATGACAGTCTACCAATACCATGGCAACCCCCGGAAATTGCCTTACAAGGATAGACAAGGGGAGGATTCGCCATTCCAGGAATTCTCCACCTTTTTCCAAGAAAAACCATGGATGTCCCACCCCTCACTTAACATAAAATTAGGGAATCAGCATAAAGGGGAAAATCTTGTCAAACTCAGCGCTAGGGGTGGGGTTGGCCCATTCCTTCTCTGGAATGTGCTGGGCTTTCATGAACTTTGGCACGTGCCTGCTCGCGTCTGCTGGGTCTGCTCACGTGCTCCACCGACTCGGTACCAGCAGCCAATCTTCAGTACCGGGGACCCAGAACCAGGGAACAGGCCCCGACATCTGGTCCCCACACCTGGCAGGTATTGCAACATATAAAGGACAAGGAGTCTTTTTTAAAAGAGCAGTAATACCATAATCACTCTTAAAAATTAAATGCAATTTGCTTGTCATCAAATATCCCTTCTGTTTTCAAAATTCCCAGGCAGTCTAGTAGTTTCTATTTTTCAGGGTTGGTTTGTTTAATTCAGGATCCAAACAAGACCTACATATTCATGTATTGTTTTGTAAATACTAGTAAGTAATTCTTGGGATAAAAGTGATCATGTATTTACACATGTCCTCATATTACAGATTAGAAAAACAAGACTTAAGTTATAAATTATTTGTCATGGGCTGATGAGCTCACAAATGGCAGAGCATGACTGAAATCATTGAGAATCAGGGAAAAATGTTAGTAGGTCTGTGAATCATCCACACATCCATGGCGGTGTAAGTCCTGGGGTGGGTGACACCAGGGAGTCTGTGCCCTGTGACCAGACAGCCAGAATACATCCCTCTGTGGTTCTCTGATGGCCAGTGCTTGCCCTTCCTCTACATTTATTTGTTCTTTTCCCAGAAAATATTACAATTTTAAAATATACTATATTAAAACATTATTATAGTTTAGAGAAAACTGAAAACAGAAGCCTCGCCCAGTTTGTCATTGAAACCCCATCAGGGGAAATAATCCCCGCAGCTTTGATTATTTCCTTTAACCTTGGGTGGGGCCAAGACTGATGGAATCAGCCCTGGCAGGGAGGGGGCAGAATTGAGAAGGGATTACCCACCCTCAGAGATGCAAATTATCCCAAACATCTATTCGTACACTTTGATTTCATGCTCTGGGCTACTGACTTTTAAGAATTATAATTAGTAGGGCAACAGCACTCTGGGAGGTCAAGGCGGGAGGATTGCTTGAGGTCAGAGTTCAAGACTAGCCTGAGCAAGAGCAAGATCCCGTCTTTACTAAAAAGAGAAAAATTAGCCGGGCATGGTGGCACATGCCTGTAGTCCCAGCCACTCGGGAGGCTGAGGCAGGAGGATCACTTGAGCCCAGGAGTTTGAGGTTGCTGTGAGCTAGGCTGACGCCACAGCACTCTACCCAGGGTGACACAGCGAGACCCTATCTCAAAAAAAAAAGAAAAAGAATTATTATCAGTGTTTCCGTGTCGTATCTTCCAGCAGAGGCATCCTGGCTGCAGCCCGACCGCTCCACTGAAGCTGCTCCGGCCACTCTCTGCAGCTCTACAGTTGTCTGGGCCCCTCAGGGCAGGGCCCTGACCAGCCTCTGCCTGCTGCCCTCCCCTGGCTGCCCCTCGGGACTCGTTGCTTCCTGCGGATCTGTTCTCCTGTGTCTTCTGCCTTCACAGGAACCACGTGAAGCCAGACACACTCCCCAAAGTGACGTCCCACATGGCAACACTGTGATTCTGAGCGGTGGGGGGTGAGGGGGGTAGGCCGGAGACAGGAAGCCCAGGGGAGGGGTCCCCAGGTGTCCCAGGGAGGGTGTATCAGAAGCCAGGGACACAGGTGGGGGGAGGGCACCAGGACTTGCAGTGACACAGCCATGAGAGATTGAGGTGGAAGACGGGAGGCTTGCTTGAGGCCAGGAGTTTGAGACCAGCCTGGGCAGCACAGCAAGACCCATCTCTACAAAAAAATTAAAAATTAGCCAGGCGTGGTTGGCACACACTGTGGTCCCAACGACTTGGGAGACTGCGGCAAGAGGATCCCTCGAGACCAGAAGTGGGAGGCTGCAGTGAGCTTTGATGACACCACTGCAGTCTACCCAGGACGACAGAGGAAGACCCTGTCTCCAAAAAAAAAAAAAAAAAGAAAAGAAAAGAAAAAGAAGGAAGGAAACCAGAGGTGCCTCCTGGCTTTGTGCCTTCGATATAAAGGAAGGGCGTTCCGCTGACTGACGGGGAAGACTGGGGGAGGGCAGGGTCCCGGCCCTGAGAGCTGAGGAGCAGCCAAGATCCCTGCGGGAGGAGATGCCTCCAGGCCTGCGAGCAGGGCCTCAGGCAGAGACGGCTGCGTTGCAAAAAGAAGCCAGGCTGGAGAAAAGTTTGGAACCATGATTTTAAAGGTGTCCTAAATGGCGCTAAGAAGGGGACAGGCGCAGAGGCTCACTCCTGTAATCCCGACACTTACGGAGGATAGCTTGGAGCCAGGCTTTGAGACCAGCGTGAACAACACAGCCAGGCCCCATCTCTACAAAAACCAAAAGCAAAATTAGCTGGGTGCCGTGGTGTGGGCCTGTAGTCCCAGCTCTTTCTAAAATGTTATTATGGAAATTTTAAAACTTATACAAAGTAGAGAGAATAGGATAATTAATCTTTCTGCAACCAACATCCAGTGTTATCAATATTCCGACTTAAATGTCACTTTAGGGTTGGGTCGGTGGCTCAGGCCTGTAATCCCAGCACTTTGGGAGGCCAAGCCCGAGTCCGAGCCTGGACCAGGCGTTCAGATTATAGTGAGCTACGACCTCATCACTGCACTCCAGCGTGAGGGACAGAGGCTGTCTCTAAAAAGATAAATAAAAAAGAATAAAAATCACTTTAGAATTATTTTTTATATATAGCAGACAGAAATGGCAGATTATTTTTCAGACATATCCTTGTGAACTCGGCGCATGTGAGGGCCAGTGCTCAGCGCACAGGGCTCGCTCGTCCCGCAGGGAGGGCCTCCCACCAGGCGGGAATCTCTGTAAGGCTGGGGGCCGGCAACCCTCCCCTCCCTAATGGAAAAAAAGAAAAAGCCCACAGACCTGCTGAGAACAAGGCCCAGCTGAGCTAAAAGGATAACCACACCTGGATGGTGCTCCTGGAGTCCCTCACGGCTCCTGGAGTCCACCCATGCCACCAGCCCCTCCTATTTCTCCACACCTGCCCTAAAACTGCAACGGAAAATCCCTTGCTCTCCCCGCCATAAATCTTTCGCCAAAGAAACCCCCACCCCTGGCCCTAAAAAAACATATGTAAACCCACTCAGACTTCTGGGCGGGGTGACTTCTCGGATCTCTCTCTCTCTCCTCCAGGACCTGGGAACCTCGCCCGGGCCCCCCTCTCTTGGGACCCGCTACCCTCACTCGGGAGGGCTCCAATAAAGCCTCTTTACTTATCCCTTTCAACTCTGCTCTCCTTCTTTCTCTGGTGCCAGCCAATCCAAAAAACCTTACAACCTCCTTTCCTCTTTTTCAACTTTTCTGTTCCTCAGTTCGCTCATCTAAAAAATGCAAGTTACTGCAGAACCTGCCCTTCTCCATTGTTAAAAAAAAAAAAAAAAAAAATCCGAAGTTCTCAGGTGAAGGCCAAGGACACCTGAGTACTTACAGGAGACGACCTTCCCCCCTTCCCCGCCCCTCCCACTCCCAGGTGGAGCCGCCTTCCCCACAGCCAGGGCCCAGCGTGTGGCTGCCTGCACCAAGGACCGCGGTGGCTGCAGACAACCCCTGCTCCAGGTATGCGGGGGGCAGGACCCTGGGGGTGCGGGAGGCCGGGGCACAATGAGGCCTGGGGCCTCCCGTGCACCTCGCCAGGGAACCCAAACTCAGCATCAGCTTATTTTAAAACATAGGCTGTTTATTTATTATGGTTCCTGGTTTCTCTAGTAGTCTTGTCCTAAGTCACCTCCATGCTTGCTAAAAATACATAAAGCTAGACCCCACCCTGTCCCAAGGAGTCAGGAGAGGAGGTGACCAGTAGCCCTGTTTGGCATCACATGGCAGAATGTGGCAGAATGTGGCAGTGAGGGCACAGCTTGGTGAGGAGGTGGGCAGAGGGGAAGGACCGGAGCCCTGATAGGGGCTCTAATGTCCCTGGTCCTCAGGCCCTTCACGGGTTTCATCTTGCCTAGCTGAGCAGTGAGCGTGCTCAGGGGAGCTGACCCAAAGCCAGGCAGTTTGTAAGGCAGCACCAGGGGCTTAACGGTGTGTAGGGACTGCCCGTTAGGTCCCGGGCCCTGGGCACGCTCCTTAGGGACCCAGCTGTAAGAAGGAGGATACAGTCCTGCCGCTTTGGTAGTTAGTGAGGAAGACAGCCGTGGACCTCAAAGATAATTACATTTTACAAAGGAGAGGCCAGGCGCGGTGGCTGACGCCTGTGATCCCAGCACTCTGGGAGGCCGAGGCGGGAGGATTGATAGAGCTCAGGAGTTCGAGACCAGCCTGAGCAAGAGTGAGACCCCCGTCTCTACTAAAAATAGAAAACGTAGCCAGGCACAGTGGCGCAGGCCTGTAGTCCCAGCTACTCAGGAGGCTGAGGCAGGAGGATCGCTTGAGCCCAGGAGTCTGAGGTTGCTGTGAGCTAGGCTGACGCCACGGCACTCTAGCCCGGGGTGACAGAGGGAGACTCTGTCTCCAAAACAAAACAAAACAAACAAACAAACAAACAAAAAACCAAAGGAGAAGTATCTGAAACTGAACCTTGCAGTCGGATGATGAGGGCACAGCGAGTGGGAGATCTGAGAGGAGCGGAGACGGCTGAGGAAGGAAACTGGTGGCAGGACCAGGCTTTGCAGAGGCTTCAGGTCATGGCGTGGAGACCCACTGGGGCCAAAGGAATACACAAGCACTGTGCCCCATAAATCGTTGCTTTTGTTGTGTTTTGTGTGTTTGCTTTAGAGTCGGGGTCTCACTCTGTCCCCCAGGCTGCAGTGCAGTGGCCTCATCATAGCTCAGGACAACCGGGAACTCCTGGGCTCCCACAACCCTCCTGCGTCAGCCTCCGGGGTAGCTGAGACTACAGGTGCGCCACCACGCTGGGCTAACTAAGTTTTTTTGTAGAGACAAGGTCTTGCTGTGTTGCTCAGGCTGTTTCCACTTTTTTGAAGTTCAAACTAGGGCTGAAGAGAACATCTCTGTGCATATTTTTAAATATTTGCTCAAGTTACATGTGTTTTTATAGGATTAGTATTGTGGAATTACAAGGGCAAATCAAAGACTTTTCAATTTTTAATGGCTATTTCATTATTGCTTTCTTTAAAAAAAGGTATCGACTTCACATGTCTCCCTCTTTAGCACCCAAAACAAGGTATTGTGGATAGGCATAAAAGAGGAAACTAATTTTTCAGTTTGTAATTCTTAGATCATTAACAAAGTCTGTGCCTTCCCATAACTGTTTCTTCTATACCCCTTTATCTCCATTGGCAGTATGTTCAGTTTTTGTCTCTTTATTTTACTTTCCTATCTTGTAGGTATTTGTTTAGAGATAAGGATATTTTAATAGTAAATGCCGAAAATAATTTCCAAGTTATTTATTTATTTATTTTTTATTATGTTTATTTTTTGGTGGGGTGAAGAGAATTTTGGACACCAGGGAGTGGGGAGACCTAATTTATTTATTTTTGAGAAGGGTCTCACTCTGTCGCCCAGGCTGAAATGTAGTAGCACAATCATAGCTCACTGCAGCCTCAAACTTCTGGGCTTAAGCAAACCTCCTGCTTTATTTAGCCTCCAGAGAAGTTAGGACTACAGGCACGAACCACCACACCCAGCTAATTTTTAAATATTTTGTAAAGACAGGGTTTGGCCATGTTGTCCAGGCTGCCCTCAAACTCCTGGCCTCAAGCAATCCTCCCACCTTGGCCTCCCAAAGTGCTGAGATTATAGCCATGAGCCACCGCGCCCTGCGCCCTGACCCATTTATATTCAGCTCCTATGTTCTAAATGTTACCTCCTGAGTTTCTTTTCACAAATAGATTGGTCTTCTGTGGCATATTCAGCTATGTAGAGGAGCAAGGCTGAAAAAAGCAAACTAAATTCGGAAAATGTGAATTCTGAGCCATCAGAAATTGGCCAGGTGCGGTGGCTCATGCCTGTAATCCAAGCACCCTGGGAGGCCGAGGTGGGCGGATTGTTTGAGCTCAGGAGTTTGAGACCAGCCTGAGCAAGAGCGAGACCCCATCTCTATTAAAAATAGAAAGAAATTAGCTGGACAGCTAAAAGTATATAGAAAAACATTAGCCGGGCATGGTGGTGCATGCCTGTAGTCCCAGCTACTCGGGAGGCTGAGGCAGGAGGATCGCTTGAGCCCAGGAGTCTGAGGTTGCTGTGAGCGAGGCTGATGCCAGGGCGCTCTAGCCCAGGCAACAGAGTCAGACTCTGTGTCAAAAAAAAGAAAGAAAGAAAAGACATAGCTTATTTTAAGGCCCCAAACTGAGGAGGGCTTTCCTTAAGTTCCTCTATAGTCTCACAAAACCAAAGTTTAAAGGGAGATTATTATCCTTATTTACCTGATGGCAAGAATTCAGGACGTGAAGTAAACTTCTCCAAGTTAGGGAGACAGTGACGGGGCAGACATGCCTCAGAGCCCCTGCCACTCCCAGGGCCCGGCTGCGGGGACCGGCAGGTGGCAGGTGGCGGCATGCGGGGGTCCTGGTGCCAGGCGGGTGGGTGGCCAGAGCGCAGGAGAAAAGAAGCCCGGGACGATGGGAGGGGAAGAGCGGGGGAGGGGAGGGCAACCCGCGGGTAACCGGGATGCGGCAGAGGGCAGGACCTCCTGGAATAAACGCAGGACTTTGTCTGGTTTGCTGTTTTAAGGGAAAGAAGTATCTTCCCACCCGTGGCCGCCGAGCAGCCAGGGCGGCAGGCAGGTGGCCGCCCCGCGGCAGCCGGAATTACGGGCCGAGGACCCAGGACTGCAGAGCTGCCACCCCCGGGAGAAAGCAGGGGGACCCCAGCGAGATCGCCGTCTCCAGGGAGGACGTGAGAGCCGCGGGCGCCCGAGGACAGCGCACCCAGCGCCACCTCCACGCGGGCGCGATGGCCGCGGTGGCCGCAGCCGTGGCAGGGCTCCAAGCGGAAGCCAAGTGCCCCATCTGTCTGGACTACCTGAGGGACCCGGTCACCATCGAGTGCGGGCACAACTTCTGCCGCTCCTGCGTGCAGCAGTCCTGGGCGGACCTGCAGGACAGCTTCCCTTGTCCCGTCTGCCGCCACCGCTGCGAGGAGGGTCACTTCCGCAGCAACGGCCAGCTGGGCAGGATGGTGGAAATCGCCAGGCTGCTGCACGGCCCCAGGGGCAACAAAAAGGGGCAGGAAGAGACGGCCCTGTGCGACAAGCACAGCCAGGGCCTGAGTGCCTTCTGTGAGGAGGACCTGGAGACGCTGTGTCCCCTGTGCACGCAGGCCCCGGAGCACCAGGGCCACCACGTGAGGCCCGTGGAGGAGGCTGCCTCTCATCACAGGAAGAGGCTCCGCGGTTACGTGGAGGCCCTGAAGAAGCGACTGGCAGACCTTCAAAGATTAATAAGCACTCAAAGCAAAAAACCCTTAGAACTGAGAGAGAAGGTGGAAAACCAGAGGCAAGAATTAGCCTCTGAATTTGAGCAGCTGAACCAGTTTTTAGACCGCGAGGAACACGCAGTGCTCGCCAGGTTAGATGAGGAAGAGAAGGAAGTCGAACAGAAACTCAGCGCCAACATAGCAGCATTTTCAAACTACCTTTCCACACTCAAAAGTCAACTACGTAGGGTCGTAGAGCTCAGTGGGCTGTCTGAAGTGGAAATGCTATCACAAATTAAAGTTTTCTACAGGTCTGAAAATGAGGCTAGCCCATCCATCTTCTCAATTCATTTAAGGAGAGAAGGCTGCAGTTTTCCTCCCCAGTACTCGGCCCTTCAGAGAATCGTAAGGAGATTCAGAGTAGATGTGATGCTAGACCCTGAAACGGCACACCCTAACCTGATGGTCTCTGAGGATAAAAAATGCGTGAGATTTACAAAGAGAAAACAGAAGGTGCGTGCTCTTCCAAGAAGATTTATAGGCAGACCAGTTGTCCTCGGTTTTCCGTATTTTCACTCTGGCAGGCACTTCTGGGAAGTGGAGGTGGGAGACAAGTCCGAATGGGCCCTTGGGGTGTGCAAGGACTCTCTGCCCACAAAGGCCAGGAGGCCGCCATCGCCCTGGCAGGGGTGCTGGGCCCTCCGGCTGCAGGACAGCGGCTACGACGCCCCCGGAGCTGCCCCAGCCCCTCTGCTAGACGTGAAGGACAGAGTCATTGGCGTCTTCCTGGACTACGAGCTGGGTGAGATCTCGTTCTATGACATGGCGGAGAAATCTCGCATCTGTACGTTCAGTGACAGCTTCAGTGGACCTCTTCGGCCTTACTTCCGGGTAGGGCCTGATTCAAAGCCTCTCAGGGTTTGTACAGGAGCAGATTGTGAATGAAAGTCCCCCGAGGCTGAACCATTTTACTAGTTGTTGTTGTTTTTAATGGAAGGTGCCTATGACAGTGTATTAATAAATCTGTAAATCTAATCCCTCCAATTTTTTCTTTCACCGTTTCAACATTTCCAAGCAGAAATTTGTTTTGTTTTGTTTTGTTTTTGAGACTGAGTCTCGCTCTGTCACCCCGGCTAGAGTGCAGTGGCGTCATCACAGCTCACTGCAACCTCAGACTCCTGGGCTCGAGCAATCCTCCATCAGCCTCCCGAGTAGCTGGGACTACAGGTGTGCGCCACCATGCTCAGCTAATTTTTTCTATTTTTAGTAGACACACGGTCTCCCTCTTGCTAAGGCTGATCTCAAACTCCTGAGCTCAAGAGATCTGCCCGCCTGGGCCTCCCAGAGTACTAGGAATACAGGCGTGAGCCAGCACACCCAGCCTAAGTTATTCTATTCTTAGAAATGTCCCTGGTAAACACTCACATTTTACTCTTCAAGGGTAAATGGTTTTTAAATTATGGTTTTTTAAAAACCTGTGCTCCAATATAAAAGATTCCTGGTTGTTCATAACAAAGTTCCCTTCCCAATAAACAGATGTGATACTTAGCATCCATTATTCCTTTCACAATCTAAATTACAAAACTAAAAGTATTAGAATATTTAATGGCGCTTAAAAAAAACCCAGTGATCCAAATCATAAAATGTATGCAGTAGCTTAGAACTTTTTACACCACTCTAAATGCTAAAACTATTCTAAATTGAATTCAAGAATAAGAGAGCTAGGTGTTTTAGCCTTGAATAACAGGATTCAAATAATCACTTTAAATTGAAAAGCAACTGAGACCATTGTTAACTATGAAGCCACCTATAACTATCTCTGACAAGTTTTGCTTTTTTTTTTTGGGACAGAGTCTCGCTTTGTTGCCCAGGCTAGAGTGAGTGCCGTGGCGTCAGCCTCGCTCACAGCAACCTCAAACTGCTGGGCTCAAGCGATCCTCCTGCCTCAGCCTCCCGAGCAGCTGGGACGACAGGCATGTGCCACCATGCCCGGCTAAGTTTTTCTATATATATTTTAGTTGGCCAGATGATTTCTTTCTATTTTTAGTAGCGACGGGGTCTCACTCTTGCTCAGGCTGGTCTGGAACTCCTGACTCAAGCGACCCTCTCATCTGGCCTCCCAGAGTGTTGGGGTGACAGGCGTGAGCCACCGCGCCACACCTGACTGGTCTTCACTGGTGCGACACCTCAGCTCTGGCCCCTTTCTAACCCGTCCTCCACGCTGTGGCCAAAACGATCCAACACACCAATCAGTGTTCACTTAAAAGTCTTCAGCCTTTCCACTGCTTACAGGGTAAATGTCAACATCTCAGGACAACATAGAAAGCCTTTTGTCCTCCGACCCCGCCCACCTGGGCCAGTGTGGTCACCCTCATTTTCTGCACCAGCAATGCCAAGCCACCTCCCCTCGGGGGCTCTGCCACAGCAAACTGGTCCGCGCCCGGTGCCACGGAGCGCCCCGCGCCCCCAGGTCGCTGCCTCGGGACGGGGCTCAGCTCCACGGGGCTCCAGACCGGGCTGCGGCCGTGCCGCCCCGCTCGCCACCGCGCCAGCTCCGTGGGGGCCGAGCCGTAGCCGTCCCCCGGCGTCGTAACCCTGACGATGAATTTCTGTCCCGTGAACAAAACGTCTCTTGTCCAGGGCGCGTTTGCGCGGCAGCGGCAGGACGAGACCCACAGCTCCTTACTCCCCAGGATGCGCCTCCCGTGGTCAGAACCCAAAGAAACAGCAAAGCAGCCGGGGAGAAAGGTCGGCAGGAACGATCGGGAACGTCTAGCCCACGCAGGGCGAGAATCTGGAGCTTTCCGGGGGGATGGGGCCGGGTGACGGGGGCACTGAATGCCGAGCCGAGGCCCAGGCAGCTTCCACGAGGGCCCCAAGGCCGCAGTGAGTCGCGGCGTGGGGACCCGAGTCCGGGCAGCGCGGCCCCGCGGCCCGTGGTCCCGACCACTTTCCCTGACTGCCCTCCATGGTGGCCCGTTACAGGACGGTCGGATAGAGTTGTCGCGGGGCAAAGTTGTTGGGCGACGGGGACGATTCTCCGCCCCCGCTCCGTTCCCCGTCTCGCTCCCGGGAGGTGAACCGCGACCGTGCTCCGGCGCCGGCACGGCGGAAACACCGCGTGGGGGTCGGCTGCGGGGTCGGCACCCGGGACACACGCAGTTCGCGCCCGGGCCACGCAGGGCCGGGGCGGAGCTCCCCGCGCGGCGCCACCAGCGTCCCCGCCGCGTCTCTCCCGCGCCCGCCTCGCCTGCCGGCCCCGCACCCGGACACGCCGTGGGCCCGGAACGCCGCCCGGGGGCCCGCAGCGCTCCTGCCGCGCCGGTCGCCCCGTCGGCTTCGCCTCGCGCGGGAGCAGCGCGCACAGCCGGCCCGGAGCTCCCCGCCATCGCGGAACCTCGACCCGCTCCGCTGTTTCCCGCCTCCCCTCCGTCACCCGCTCGGCTAATTCTTTCTATTTTAGTAGAGACGGGGTCTCGCTCTTGCTCAGGCTGGTCTCGAACTCCTGACCTCGAGCGATCCTCCCGCCTCGGCCTCCCACAGTGCTGGGATGACAGGCGTGAGCCACCGCGCCTGTCTCATTTTTAAACTTTTAAATCTTTGCTATATCTGAAATTGATATGATTATCGAGGGTGATATGCAGAATTTAACTTTTATTGACCAACTTATATTTCCCCCAATTTGAAATTTCTATTTATTTTTAAATTTTTCGTTTTTCATAGAGATGGGGTCTCCCTGTGTTGTCCAGGCTGGTCTTGAACTCAAGCCATTCTCCCACCGCAGCCTCCCAAATTGTGGGGATCACAGGTGTGACCCATTGTGTCCCACCTAAACTTTCTGTCCGAACATATTCTAGTTCCCCTAGAATCACAGAAACATCTTCAAGATTTATTAATACGGGATCGGATTATTAACAATAGCAGAGCTCTAAAAGGCTAAAAAATATTCCTGAATACGTTTTTGTACATGATCATCAATGGTACCTTTTCCCACTGTATTTAAAACTCGTTCTTGATGGTAAGAAAGCTGCTGACCTGGATGTTTTTTTTTTTTTTTTTTTTGAGACAGAGTCTCACTCTGTTGCCCAGGCTAGAGTGAGTGCCGTGGCGTCAGCCTAGCTCACAGCAACCTCAAACTCCTGAGCTCAAGCGATCCTTCTGTCTCAGCCTACCGAGTAGCTGGGACTACAGGCATGCATCACCATGCCCAGCTAATTTTTTCTCTATATATTTTTTAGCTGTCCATATAATTTCTTTCTATTTTTAGTAGAGATGGGGTCTCGCTCTTGCTCAGGCTGGTCTCGAACTCCTGAGCTCAAACGATCCGCCCACCTCGGCCTCCCAGAGTGCTAGGATAACAGGCGTGAGCCACCGCGCCCGGCCTGACCTGGATGTTTTAGTTTGCCACTCTTGCTTTCTAATAGTTTAACAGTTAATTCTTAACTTTTCTAGATATAAAACCGTCCCATACACATAGTATTAAATCTTCCCCTTTACCCAAGTGTATTGATGAGCACTTCAGGATCATAGTAAATACCACTGGTTATAAAAAGTATCAGTCTTACCTCTTTTTGTCTTATAAAAACTATCAGTCTTTTAACTCTTTCTGATATTGTTATTTTTTATTGTGTCCTAGAGGTGAACTTCTAAAAGAGACCTTTAAAATAATCTCTCAGTTCAGGATTTCCTAAAGAGGCAGTGAAAACTGAGCCCAGGTTAGGGCTGGAGGACACAGACGACCTTTGAGCTTATGCGAGAGCCACTTTTCTACGAGATTCAGCGGTGAAATCACTGAAGTTAGTTACATTAATTCATGAACAAATGTTTGAGTGCACCCTTGTGCCAGGCACTGTTCCGGGTACGGGGCTACAGTAACGAGCAAAGACGGAGCCTGCATCCTAGTCAGGGGAGAGAGACAAGGTCAGTAGGTAGATTACACACAGTAGCCCCCATGATGGGCAAGGATTCGTTCCAAACCCCCAGTGGACGCCTGAACCCTCATATAGTAAGGAACTCTACGTACACTATGTTTTTTTCCTATACGTACATATTAGGCACAGTAAGAGTTACTAATAACAATAATAATAAAATAGAAAAATATAACAATATACTGTGATAAAAGTTACGGAATGTGGTCTCTGCCTCTCTCTCTCTCTCACAAAATATGTTATTGTGCTCTAGGTTCTTAGCAACCTCAGCATAGCATTTTTTTTCTTTCCTTAAGTCAAGAACTGTGGCCTTTCCACTTAAAGCACGCATTTCACAGCTTCTCTGTGGTGTGTATGAATCACCAGCACACTGCCGTTGTGCCTGGGGCCATTACTGAGTGAAATAGGGGTCGCTGGAACACAAGCGCCGCGAAGCTGAGAAAGTCGATCTGAGAACCCAAAGGGCCGCTCAGTGACCATGGGGCGGGGACCACCAGCAGTGGGGGGTACGCCGGACAGAGGGACCATTCACGTCCAGGGTGGACAGTGTGGGAAGGCTCGAGATTTCATCGTGCTACTCAGAACGGAATGCAATTTTAAACTTATGAATTGCTTATTTCTAGAATTTTCCATTTAATACTTTTGGTCCACAGTTGACTCCAGGTAATTGAAAGCCAAACCATGGCTAACAGGGAACTACCACAGTGTGGGAAGGGCAAGCACAACAGAAAACAAGAACAGGGAGATGGAAGGCTGAGTGTGGGGAGGGCTGCAGCTGGGAACCGTGGTCAGGGCGCGGCTCACTGAGAAAGGGGCAGTTGAACGAAGGCTTGAAAGGGATACAGGATACAGGGAGTTGGTCCTTCCAGGCAGTGGGAACAGCACGTGCAAAGGTCCTGAGGTGCGAGTGTGCTCGGCAACCCACAAGCCACAATGTGACTGCCGCAGAGAAACAGGATCTGGGGGTGGGGCAGGTGGGGTGAGGACTCGGGGAGCAGAGTTTCCAGGGCCCTATTTAAACAATATGGAAGGAGGTTATAGGTAACCTTGACAAGAACATTTTCAGCAGAGTAACAAGGTGAAAAGCTAGACTGGATAGAGAGGAGGGAAGAAAAAAAATAGAGACAGGCTTCCTTGGTTTACAAATGAAACAAAAACTTTTCCTTAGGAAACCTAGGGAATGTTTTGAGATTTTAAGTTTGTGATTGTCAAATATTCACAGTTTGTTTCCTCAAGAATTCAAGAGCCTATCCCAGCTTGAGCAAGAGCCAGCACTATCTCTTCAAAAAATAGAAAAATTAGCCAGGTGTGGTGGCACACGTCTGTAGTCCCAGCCACTCAGGAGGCTGAGGCAGGAGGATGCTTGAGCCCAGGAGTTGGAGGCTGCAGTGAGCTATGACGACGCCACTGCACTCCAGCTTGGGTGACAGAGTGGGACCCTGTCTAAAAAAAAAAAAACAAAACAAAAAACAAATGCCTATTGGATGAGAATTTTGTATTCAAGATTTATAAAAGCACTTCTGATCAGGCAGTGAGACCACTAAATTATCTGAAATGGACAGACTTGCTAAAGGACGTGCCTTTCTAGCTTTTTCTGTAAAAAGGATGGGGAAAGGAGGACATGAATTCATTCCATTTGCCATTTGATTTTCTGAATGGTTACAGAAGGTATAAGCTGTATTAACGTAAGAGTGTCCCATAGGGTCCAATTTAGAGGGAAGAATAACTGCACTTACCAAACCCAACAGCTGGCTTATTGGCCTATTGGGCTCCCGCCATCCTCCCTCCACCCCACCCCACCCCCACCCACCACCATTAAAATGTAGATTTCATGAGCACAGGAACCTTTCCTGTCTATTGACCCCTGTAAGCACAGCACCTGAAACACCCTCTGGCACATAATCTGCTCTCAACTAAATATCAAGTGTTAAGTAAAATTAAGTGCAGTGCATATGGGTGGGGAGACATTTCTGGTTGTCACAGTGGGGGGCGCTATGGGCACCTTAGCAACCGGGATGCTGCCAACATCCTGCCAGGCACAGGACAGACCCCGACGCACAGAACCATTCAACCCAGAAGTCAGTAGTGCTGAGCTGAGGAAATTCGGGGAAAATAAAAAAGGAGAAAGAATTTTCTTGACTCAAATAAGGCTTTGGATTGAATTCCCGGAAGAAGATAAAGGGCCATGGCAGAAGCCCGGGTATATTCACGTTCACCCCAGCCCCTGGGGGCCCTAGCATGGTGAGCGGCAGCCCCGCGGGGCTCTGGGTGCTGCAGGAGGGAGAGCCCAGCCTGCAGGGTTTAAATAGCAAATGGCAAAAGATCCCAAGACAAACTAGGGCAGGTTTCTAACAAACGCACACTGAGGACTACCTTTAATATATACAGGAAGGTTGTATTTAAGGAAAACAGTATCCCAGGAGAATAACAAGCAAAGGACTTGAATACACATGTCACAAAAGATTTATAAAAGGCCAAAGGATATGGGAAAAACCACTCAACCTCGTTAGTATCCAAAGAAATGCAATTTGAAACAGTGACATATCAGAAGGGCTAGGATTAAATAGGATAACGCCCAAAACTGGTAAGCGTACGGGACAACGAGCAGTATAAACTAGCACAATTCCTTTGTGGTGGAATTTCAAATAATTGTTTTGCTTTATATTTTTCAATATTACCATGTAAAAATAATGAGCTTTTAATTTTATAAGAAGTCAAGATGCTATTGTGATTTGGAGCACACACACATATACAACTATGTCTGTACACACACTCACATAACACATACATACTTGTATAATAAAATGTTACCATACCGCCCCAGTTCGCAGCCGCATCTTTCTGCCATGTTTCCTAATCTGATCCTCCTGTACCACAGCTGACGGTGTCACTTGCTGCAAACCCTTCAGTGGACCCACCAGCAAGGTCAGGTGCGGGCTCCGCAGCCCAGCATGGAGGCCTCTCCTGTCTGGCCCCGTCCACCTCCACCCACATCCTGCCTCACGCTTTTGGTTCAAGCTGTATGTGGTGCTTGTGATATTTTGTAGTTGTTTGCCTTGCTTCTTGACTCATTATTTTGCCTGGAATTCCTAAACCCTCTACCCAAACCCCGACCCCAGAGAAGCCTCTGCCAAGGAGGGCAGTGCCTCGGGCTTACCACCGTTACTGCGTTCAGCACGGAGCCCAGCAAGCCTCTTCCTCTCCCTCCTAGAGTGTGAGCTGCAGCCGTCTTCCATCTTTGTGTCCACAGTGCTGGCATAGCGCCAGCCAAGTGAAGCGAACACTTAACATTTGTTTTGTTCATTTTTCTGTTTTGCTAGTTCTGATATTTAGCTTCATTTTCATTTGTTTGAAATGTTCATTATTGCATTTAGAAAAATGTCGGTGATTACACAGATATTATATCAGAACCTGGGCATCCTAACTCTCTATTCCTTTCTCTGTAAACCAAAGTTCGTCCCAACCATCTCAGAAAGTGACTGCAGATCCAAACTGAATTAAAAAAAATAAGCGTTAATCATCTCGCTCTGCTGTTTTCCTTTTGAAAAGTAAAACTGCTGAAGGCAAAGTCTTCAGTTTTCCTTTGGCGGGAAACCTTTAGAAGGCACAGCCACTTGCCTCCACAGCCAACTGTGGATGTGACCAAATGAATACATCCCTTGCCTATGTCAGTTATCTCCAATACATTCCGATATTTTATTTGCATTTTTCAATATTGCCATTAAAAAATAATGAACTTTTAATTTTATAATATGTCATGATGCTATTGTCATTTGGAACACATACAGATACATATACTTCTCTGTCTATATACATATACACATATACATTTATAATGTTACTCTACCTGCCCTGGTTCAGCGCCATAGCCTTCTGCCACCCGTATTTCCTCCGTGCTGAATTATAATCTGATCCACCTAAAACTAAAACTGACATTGTCACTTCCTTGCTTGAAACCCTTCAGTGGAAGTTGTATATAGCTTTTCAAATCAAATATTGGATATTCAGCTAATGACCAAAATATATTAACAGCCTACACAATCACAAATAGCCGCTCCCCTCATATTCAGCCTTCATCCAGAAGTCTTCCTGAGGCAACAGTGCTGACCAGGAACATGGTTAACTCAAAGGGGCGTACTGTGAAAAGACGGATAAACAATGCCAGTGCTCATGAAAATACTTCATTTTTATCTTGAGAATTAGGTAAGTCTAATACCTGTAAATAAACTGATATGACATTTTATTCCCATCATAATTTTTAAGTATAACCCAAGAGTAGAAAAGGATTCTTTTCTTCTTTTTAGACTAATTTAAAACCACAGAAGATTTCTTTTCTATAAGTGAACTCACTGATCCAATGAAGGTATAGTCAATACTGAATTGTATGTCAACTTCTTAAAGAAGGGCAAAAATAAAGTGACCCAACACCACATGAGTGTATGGAATACATAAGGCAATGCAGGAAAAAACACCCACCACAAGGAATAATCACTTCTCTCATTAGCTTGAAAGTGGAAGAACTTACTTGATTAAAACCCTGTTTAAAATAGACTGTCTTGTCTGACTTCTTCTATAAATAGCCAAATTATTACAGGGTTTTAAACGTCATGTGTCATGGACATACTTAAACTATATAGTTTATCTAAGATAAACCAAGCAGTTAAATAACTTCAAAAGGTACAAAACATTCTTCTCGAGTTGCCAAGGCTTCTACAAAGCACGTTTCAAATGACCCGCGAGCCCTATATATTAAACAGGGGAGAACCAAAGTCAGGTTTCCAACGAAAATTATAAAATGTTATTCAGCAAGGCTACAACTTGCTGTGGCCGCTTGTCAGGTCGTCAGTCGGTCCAAGGGACTGGAGTCCCCTGCAGCCTCGGCTACGCGAGCCTCTCACGTTTTACTTGGCGGGCAGCCCCGGTCCGAGGAAGTGAGCGCCAACAACCGCTTACTCAGCAGGGCATTGTGTCGTTTCAGATACGCTATCATGTCTGCTTGCTTTTCAACGATTTCTTCCAGCCGTGAGAGAGTCCTGCAGACACCAAAGTATAAACGGGTCACACATACTCACCAACACTCACCGGTCTCCGTGCAGGCAGGTCTCCACCGGTTTTCAGTACAGCATACTGTACCTGTTACCTCTCCTCGACATCATAGCCAGGGCAATACTCCCAAACGAGATTTTGTTTTCATGTATCCTTATAGTAACCTCCACTCTTGAAATAAAAACTCGTTCAATAATCAAGTAATGACCAAGCATTAAATAGACAACTCTGACCATGAGAAACATTTTTTTAAATATATGGCATTTTTTTTCTTTTTGCATTTGATACAAATAAAAATAGTAGAGTCTAAAATAAAATAAAAAAACAAATCTAACTCCTTTCTACATCACTCACCTAGCCTTTTTTTTTTTGAGACAGGGTCTTACTCTGTTGCCAGGGCTGGAGTGCAGTGGTGTGATCAAAGCTCACTGCAACCTTGAACTCCTAGGTTTAAGTGATCCTTCTGCCTCAGCCTCACAAGTAGCTGGGACTACAGGCTCACCACCATGCCCAGCTTTTTTATTTTTTGTAGAGATGGGATCTGGCTATGTTGGCCAGGCTGGTCTTGAACTCCTGGCCTCAAGCAATGCTCCTACCTTGGCCTCCCAAAGTGCTAGGATTAAAGGCATGAGTCCCCTCATCTGGCCCCGGCTCACTTTGGTCTCCCTGCTCCAAATAATAGCTATAAAGTGTTTTTAATTTCCTTCTACTAAATTATTTTTTTTCTTTTTTGTTTTTTGAGACAGGGTCTCACTCTGTTGCCCAGGCTAGAGTGCAGTGGCCCAATCACAGCTCACTGTAACCTCAGACTCTTAAGCTCAGGTGATCCTCCTGCCTCAGTCTCCCAAGTAGCTGGGACTACAGGCATGTGCCACTATGCCCGGCTAATTTTTCTACTTTTCGTAGAGATGAGAGTCTCACTTAATGCCCAGGCTGGTCTTGAACAATCCTCTCATCTTGGCCACCCAAAGTGCTGGGATTAATGGCATGAGCCACTGCACCCAGCCTTTCCTTTTTTTTTTTAAATCTACTTTTTTTTCCTTTTTGGCTAGTTGATTAGGCAGGTGAGTTGTTACACACTCCTCGGTGGATTCCGACTTTCATGGCCACCATCCTGCTAGCCTTTCCTTTTTAACTTAAAAGGCAAACAATTTATATGATCTGAAGAGAAACCAGAATATTCCTTCCACTAATTTATTAGTAACTAAGAACAGTGATGATGACAATTCTAATAATGACAAAAATGTACTAAATAAATTTTAATGTTGTGACTAAAAATTGCCTATTCAAGTAATAAAATATTAACGGATGTGTTCTGCTCACATTATATATGTGTTTAAATGAAACATTTCAAGAGATGGTAAGTGAAATATTCAGGGTGACGAATACTGTGCATGGAATGATCCCATGTGAACAAAAAAGATTTATGCTTATAAATAATTACAAATAGTTACAAATAATTACAAATAGTTATGCTTATAAATAATGTGGTCACAGGCATGGGCTACAGAAAAGGACTATTTGAATTCCAATCCTAACTTTTCCACTCACAGGCTATGTGACCTTAATAACTCACCTAAATTCTTTGGTCTTCACATGTTAATATATAACAAACGTGTAAAAAATGTTTAATATGTGTAAAGTACCCGGAGATTCTCTACTCTTTTTTTTCCCTGAGCTGGGCTACTCACTGAAAAAATACTGTTTATTGTATAAAGGTCTTCAGGTCATATACATACATACACATATATATATATTTTAATTATAGATGAGATCTCACTATGTGGTCCAGGCTGGACTCAAATTCCTAGGCACCAGTGATCCATATTCCCACCTCACGTCTCCGAGAAGCTGGGACTACAGGTGCACACAGCCGTGCCCAGCGGTTTTCAGGTTACCTTGGGGGACCTGAGGAGGTGTATGCTCTGAGGAGACTCAACTCTTCTATGCACTGACTTCCAAGTAATGTCCTTGTTCCCTGCCCCACGTCACTCTCAAGGGCATCCTATGTGTTTCCGAGTTCCAGCGGCTACCTCCTTGGCCTTATTTCCCGCGTTCTCTATTTTTTTTTCTTTCTTCTTCCTGCCTATGTTAGTCTAGATAAATCCCGTGTTCTCTAAACGTAGCCTGTTCCGCCTTGCAGTGTTATTTAACGCTCCTTAACCCACACGTTTTGAGAAATCACTCATCCAAGCCAGGCGTGGTGGCTCACACCTGTAATCCAGCATTCTGAGAGGCAAAGGCAGGAAGACTGCTTGAAGCCAGGAGTTCGAGACCAGCCATGGTGATACCCTATCTCTACAAAATAAACAAACTAGCGGTGGTGTGCACCTTTAGTCGCAGCCATTTGGGAGGCTGGGGCAGGAGGATTACTTGAGCCCAGAAGTTCAGGGTTATCACGAGTTACGATCACACCACTGCAGTCCAGTCTGGGCAACAGAGGGAGACCCCATCTCAAAAAAATAAAATAAAAAATAAAAAAACATCATCAGATCACACTTTGGGCCCAAGATAACCATCCCAAGATGCAGAATCTTTTTTTTTTTTTTTTTTGAGACAGAATCTCACTCTGTTGCCCAGGCTAGAGTGAGTGCCATGGCGTCAGCCTAGCTCACAGCAACCTCAAACTCCTGAGCTCAAGAGATCCTCCTGTCTCAGCCTCCCGAGTAGTTGGGACTACAGGCATGCGCCACCATGCCCGGCTAATTTTTTCTATATATATTTTTAGCTGTCCATATAATTTCTTTCTATTTTTTTTTAGTAGAGATGGGGTCTCGCTCTTGCTCAGGCTGGTCTCGAACTCCTGAGCTCAAACGATCCGCCCACCTCTGCCTCCCAGAGTGCTAGGATTACAGGCGTGAGCCACCGCGCCCGGCCCAGAATCTTGAACTTAAGTTTCTCATTAAGTATTTTGCATCAAACATGTGAACGATTTAGTAAATTTATGTATGATGATTTAGACTTGGTTTCACCACAGCTGAAAGGAAGTCAACAAATCAAACATAATTATAAAAGCATAGATGAACAGTCATAAACTCCAAGCACTAAAATGTTTTTTAGCCTTCTAGGGGAAAAAACTTAAGTATTTTACTCCCCACCTGAACTTTACCTGAATCCAGTCTCCGAGGTAATATTGCTGGGGTAGGCACAGATTTTTTCTTCTTCAAGTATATCAGGCTGTGGTTTGGCTTTGTTAAATTTTCGGATTTTCACTAAAATAATAAAGTCATGATCAGTAAGATCCAATTCTGAAAACATGTCTACTTATTCAAATCATACTAATTAGCTATACTTATTAACGTACTGAAGCTATTTCAATGGCTGCTGTGTGTGGCCTGTACCGAGCCCTGGAACGTATGCACCACGTCAGCACTGATGATGACAATAGCTACTCGCATCGCGCCCCGACAGCACATGGCCCAGCTGGAGCGTGCACAGGGGAGCCCCGTTCGCTCTCAGACCCCCGCGAGGCGGGCACTCTCTCACCCCACCGACGAGCAGAGGGAAGTCCAGGGAAGTCAGGCAAGCGCCAGGCACCGAACCCAGGAGGCAGGACCTCGGACCCCACGCCGGCCCACTCGGTCCACGGCAAAACGTGGGTGTCCACATTGCAAGGCAGCACGAAAGTGCCTTAGACAGAGGCTTGCATGGGAAGCTGCGGCAGCCCGGAAAGCAGACCCCAAGCCCGCAGGGGACAAGCAGACCCCAGGCCCGCAGGCGAGTCCCCGCGGGGAGGAGGGTGGAGCCTAACCACACGGAGCAGGAGGGCGGAGGGGGTTTCAGGGGTGGGAAGAGCCCGGACACAGGCCACGCTCCTGAGAAAGCGCGTGCACGCGGTGGGGGGTGCACACGGTGGGGGGGCGCACGCACGGTGGGGGGGTGCACACGGTGGGGGTGCGCACGCGGTGGGGGGTGCGCGTGCACGTGGCGGGGGGTGCACACGGTGGGGGGGCGCACGCACGGTGGGGGGGGTGCACGCGGTGGGGGGGCGCACGCGGTGGGGGTGCGCGTGCACACGGTGGGGGGGCGCACGCGGTGGGGGGGCGCACGCGGTGGGGGGGCGCACGCGGTGGGGGGTGCGCGTGCACGCGGTGGGGGGTGCACACGGTGGGGGGGCGCACGCACGGTGGGGGGGTGCACGCGGTGGGGGGTGCGCACGCGGTGGGGGGTGCGCGTGCACACGGTGGGGGGGGCGCACGCGGTGGGGGGTGCGCGTGCACACGGTGGGGGGAGCGCACGCGGTGGGGGGTGCGCGTGCACACGGTGGGGGGAGCGCACGCGGTGGGGGGTGCGCGTGCACACGGTGGGGGGAGCGCACGCGGTGGGGGGTGCGCGTGCACACGGTGGGGGGGGTGCGCGTGCACACGAGGGGAGGCCGGAGAGGTGGGCGGGGAACCGCGCCGGCGCGGCGGGGGTGTCCCGCCAGACGTCCAGGTGTCGTCCGGGGAGCACCTGGCCGGCAGCCCCGAGGAGCAGGCTGGCGGGGCCGGTCACGGCGCTGACGACAGGCGTGAACTGGGAACGCGGTCACGTGGGCGGGAGCGAGGAACAGGAATTAGAGCAGCGGCCCGACCTTCTCGGCACCAGGCCTGGTTTCCCGGAAGACAGGTTTCCCAGGGGCGGCGGGGGTGAGGCGGGCGCGCGCACGCACGGTGGGGTCGCTGCGCGCACAGGGGAGCCCCCGCCGCGCTCACCTGCTCTGCGCCCGGTCCCTCCCGACCACCGACGGGCCAGCCCCGCGGCCGGGGGGTCGGGGCGCAGGGTCAGCACAGACGGAACCTGTAACGCGGCCCCTGGACTCGGCCACACAGGAAGGGGACGCTGAGCACCTGCCCGAGGCGACGGCAGGGACAGAGCAAGAGGCAGATTTGAGAAACGGGTAAACGAAGCAGAACCGGGGACTGGCTCATCCCCCGTCCCGCCCAGGCCTTGCGGAGCGCGGTGGAAGGACGACCCAGGACGACGCCGGTTCCAGGGCTCCGACTTACGGAAGCGAGCTGGGCTCCGGGGGTGCGGACGGCGCAGGGGGCGCACGGGGTGGGGCAGCTCTGCTCACCGGGGGTGCCCGTCGGTACGCAGACGGTGAGGAAGCAGCCGGCTGGGAGGGATGCGGGAGGGATGCGGGCCGCTGACCACGCTGAAGCCCGCGACCCTAAGGAGGGGCAGAGCTGCCACAAGGGAGCGGGAACAGGCGGGGGCAAAAAGCACGAGGCCCGCAGGGAGCCAGAGAATCTGGCAAGGGGGCGGCCACCGGGAACCTGGCAGTCCTTTAGGATGAGGGGTGTGACAGACTGAACTGCATTCCCCCAAAATCCGTGCGTGGAAGCGCTAACCCTTAACGTGACAGTGCCTTTGAAGGGGAAATTGAGGTTAAATGAGGTCCTCAGGGTCGGTCCCCGATCCGACAGGACTGGGGTCCTTATGAGAAGAGGAAGGGACACCAGGAATGCCCGTGCACAGAGGAAGGCCTTGTCCGCAAGTCACGGAGAGAGGCCTCGGGAGAAAGGAAACCTGCCAACACCCTGACGTGGACTTCCGGCCCCGAAAAGTGAGGCAACGAATTTCTGTTGTTCAAGCCGCCTAGTCTGCAACCTTCTTTCACGGCAGCCCTTGCAGGCGAACACAGGTGGGGACAAGTCAGTCCACAGAGGTAGGGACAAGCAGAGATAAGGAAAGCTGTTCCCAACTTCCAGGCCTGACGACACAGAACTCCGCAGCTCTGGATGACGGCTACGTGCGGGGCTCTGCCCCATCTGAATAGTGACTCTGGGACCTGGCTGGCATGAGCAGTGTCCACCAGAGACGGTGAAAAGAGGGGGAAACAGCATGGAGTGGGCCAGGGCTCAGTGAAGACAGTGACTGCCAACCTGGCCTGTCACCTGCCTACGTGGAACTCAGAATGAATCAGAGTATCCAGCGTGTGGGTTGGGGCAGGGGAGGCAGGTTAGGCCCAGGCAACAAATTTTTAAAAGCTCCACATATGATATTTAAAAAATCTTTCCTTTCCTTTTCTTTTTCTTTTTTTTTTTTTTTTTGAGACAGAGTCTTGCTTTGTTGCCTGGGCTAGAGTGAGTGCCGTGGTGTCAACCTCGCTCACAGCAACCTCACACTCCTGGGCTTAAGCGATCCTCCTGCCTCAGCCTCCCAAGTAGCTGGGACTACAGGCATGCACCACCATGCCCGGCTAATTTTTTTTCTATATATATTTTAGTTGGCCAGATAATTTCTTTCTATTTTTAGTAGAGACGGGGTCTCACTCTTGCTCAGGCTGGTCTCGAACTCCTGACCTCGAGCGATCCACCCATCTCAGCCTCCCAGAGTGCTAGGATTACAGGCGTGAGCCACCGCGCCCGGCCAAAACCTTTCCTTTTTTATAACAACTTTATCGAGATATAATTCACATATCATGCAATTCACTCATTTAAAGTATACATCCACAATCCTCTCCACGCCTGAAAATGAGTCTGAAAACAAAGCGTGCGATTCAGGGAATGGCTTCAGCTTATCCCAAGAGCTGTGCACCCATCTGCAGCATCACTTCAGAGCAGGGGTGCCCAGCTGTGCTGAGTGTCACGGCCAGGGCTGCCAGCGAATGTGACACCCGCTGTACACGTCCCATCGTATTTCCCTAAGAAGCATCTTCCACATGATGGTCTTCTAATAAACAAAGAAACCTGGCACACGTCCGTCACTTAGACTCAGAAGATAGGCCGGGCGCGGTGGCTCACGCCTGTCATCCTAGCACTCTGGGAGGCCAAGGCGGGAGGATCGCTCGAGGTCAGGAGTTCAAGACCAGCCTGAGCAAGAGCGAGACCCCGTCTCTACTAAAAATAGAAAGAAATGATCTGGACAGCTAAAAAAATATATATAGATAAAAAATTAGCCGGGCATGGTGGCACATGCCTGTAGTCCCAGCTACTCGGGAGGCTGAGACAGGAGGATGGCTTGAGCCCAGGAGTGTGAGGTTGCTGTGAGCGAGGCTGACGCCACGGCACTGTAGCCCGGGTAACAGAGTGAGACTCTGTCTCAAAAAAAAAAAAAAAAAAAAAAGTGGTGTATGTATACCATGAAGTACTATTTAGCCATAAAAAGGAATGAAATAATGTCTTTTGAAGCAACTTGTATGGAACTGGAGACCATTATCCTAAGTGAAGTACCTCAGGAATAGAAAAACAAATGTCACACATACCCACTAATAATTGGGAACTAAATGATAGGCATATATGGGCATTATACAAGGTATCCATGTAACAAAAACACTTGTACCCCCTTGATATTTTGAAATAACAAAATAAATAAATAAAACCAAAGTCTCATTCTGTTCTATAAAGTAAATTTGGCAGTATGCATCTTTCTTTTTTGCAATCCTGTACCTAATTTGGCTAATTGTTAGCTGATAAATACAAACTTACAAATTAATTAAGCATGTGACATCATTCACATTTACAGACTCATCATTTCATCTTTCCATTCATACTATAAATGCCCTTTTCTTGGCCTTAAGGAGACCCACAGAATATCAGTAAAACAAAACAAGAGCTAAGGCCCACTTGACTTCCTCCTTGATAACCAGAAAAATGAATCTTTCAACATGGATGTAGTTACTGTCACAAAGCAACTAAAAGCTTCATGCCACCAAGTTAGATGCTGTTATGGACAGATTTTACTACATGTTAATACTGCAGCAGGAATGAAATCTAGATTTCTCCAGGGTTTTTTTTAGAATTTTTTCCTGTTAAAGTATCCTTTCATACTACTTTTCATGTTAACATACCGGAAACCTACTTAATTTTACCACTGAGGGTTTTCAGAGAGAGACAGACTAAACTTGGAAAAAAGTGTATTCTTAAATGGTTTACCCCAAAGCAAGTTTGGTCTAAATGCAGTTTTGCATCTATAATTTAGTTTCTTATTTATGTATTTTGTATTTCTTTATTTCTAATCTTAAATGCCAAACTTGCATTTCTGTCGACTTTGGGGAAGTACAAGTTTGTGTTTTAATGAAAAAGATTCATTTTAATTGACAAAAATTTATCGATGACTCTCTCTTAGAAGAGTGACTCACTGGCAGTGGACGCATCCTTCCTGCTGGCTTGAAATTCAGGAAGTCTGGTGTGGCCAGTAGTGAGAGATACAGGTGCTAAGTATGTTCTCAGGTACATGGAAAAACTTCCTGGTCACTCAGATAATGGGGTCATGCTTCAAACTGGGAGGAAAGGAAGCGGTTAAAGGTTTTTGTAAGAACAGCTTAGTTGTAATTCTCACCTGTGTACATGAGCAGACAGGTGAGGGAACAGATGAGTTCCAGGGCCAGGATGGCCAAGATGAGGTCGAGGTACACCCTGCTGGGCCCGGGAAAGGAGTGCTGCAGGCACAGCACGAGCAGAAGCGCGGCGTTGCCTGCGGGGGAGAAACACAGAACACGGGGTGCAGTGAGAAACACATCCGTGGCCTTTGCGCAATATGTTATGTGGCCTCTGGTTCCTCACACGGAGCTCCCAACCCCTGTGACTTCCCGAGTGGTGAGAGTGACAGCAGCGTGTTTGTTACGCAGGGACGGAAGGGGTGTGGTGCCTTTCCTCCCCATCCTCGGGGCACGGCGGACACTCCTAGAACAACATACAGGTTAACAAGAGAAAAGCATAACAAGTTTATTTCGTCCAAATTTTACAGGACATGGGAGAACTGTTAGGTAGATAGTTAGGATCTCTGGCTCTTCCTGGGACAAGGGCTCCCTGCTCTGGTGCTGTCTCAAGCAACTGCCCCACCCGGGAAGAAGGGTAAGGGCGGGCACTCCGGTTTTGCTTTTGCGCCGCCCCACCCTTAATCCTATCCCACTCAGCTGCCACACCCGGGGAAGGAAGGGATGCCTTATCAATCTAGGAATTTCCCAGCCAGGTACTGTAAGATTTAGAAAGTGACCTAGAGTAACCTAAGGGTAATTAATGCACCATTAGGTTGAATCTGCACTGCAGTTTACCTCCCCTGCCAGGTGGGCTTTCGTAGAGGGAGCTCGTACAAACACGTGCACATGGAGTTTTGCGGGCACCTGTTGATCATCTGAGAACACCCGACACTTCCCAGGAGCCCTGCTCCAGACTGGGCTAACGACAGGAAACAATCGGAGAAGGCAGGAGGACGCGCGTGGGTCCGTCAGTGGGAGGGTCTGTCTCTCTGCACTCGAGGAGACGACCCGTGTTGTTCTGCAGTGAAGAGCTGCTCGCGTGAAACTGCCCCTGCCTGAGGTGACGCCATCGTCTTGGCCTTGCCGGTGATTTTTCCAAGAAAGGAGTCAGAGGACCGAGATAACAGTCTGGACTTGACACTTTGGTGGGCCTGGTCATTCTCTGGCCACGAGCACACCAAGAACCGAGGGCAGACTCCGCCCCGACACCTTTGGTGCCAAAACCCGGGATTCTGACAGACCCAAGACCTCGGGAAAACCTTCTATTTTTTTTTTTTTTTTTTTTTTTGAGACAGAGTCTCGCTCTGCTGCCCGGGCTAGAGTGAGTGCCGTGGCGTCAGCCTAGCTCACAGCAACCTCAAACTCCTGGGCTCAAGCGATCCTCCTGCCTCAGCCTCCCGAGTAGCTGGGACTACAGGCATGCGCCACCATGCCCGGCTAATTTTTTCTATATATATTAGTTGGCCAGATAATTTGTTTCTATTTTTAGTAGAGACGGGGTCTCGCTCTTGCTCAGGCTGGTCTCAAGCTCCTGACCTCGAGCGATCCTCCTGCCTCGGCCTCCCAGAGTGCTAGGATTACAGGCGTGAGCCACCGCGCCCGGCCAAAACCTTCTATTTTTACACTTAGGTTCAAGGAAGCATGGACAGCTGAGTCGAAATGGGACTGGACAAAAGTGTATGATCTAAGAGACTGAGGGGGAAACCCAGTAAGGCCTGTCTGTGTGGAGTCTTCTTAGTCTCTGTGTAGCATCCCCCTCCAACCTACCCCGTATGGGGCAGGACCCCTCTGGAGTGAGGGTCTTCACGGGAGAAGAGAGAAAGTGACCTTTCTGGGCTTTAAGGGTTGCCCTGGGACAGAGTTCCAGTGCTAGTATCATAGGTGGGAGCAACGCTCGGCCAGAGACGAGGAGTTCTACTTTCTATGACCCACTTTTGGGAAGAGGAATTCTGGTTCCTGTGACACTGTGGGGGAAAGAAAAACAGGGAAGCAGGAGAAGGTCAGAGAGACCTTGGCTCTGAGGCCCTCACAGTCTTTCCGTCAAAGGTGTTCCGCATGCCAAAGCGCCATGCTTCTGAGTTCTGAGTCCCAACAGATACACTATTTGGTTTCTGGCCCCGTGTGGTGGCTCACACCTGTGATCCCAACACTTTAGGAGGTCAAGGTGGGAGGATCGCTTGAGGCCAGGAGTTTGAGACCAGCCTGGGTAACATAGCAAGACCCCATCTCTACAAAAAAACAAAGCAATTAGTCAGGCGGGGTGGTGTGTGTCTTGTAGTCTCATCTACTTAGGAGGCTGAGGTGGGAGGGTTGCTTGAGCACAGGATTTTGAGGCTGCATGAGCTATGATCACACCACTGCACTCCAACCTGGGTGACAGAGCAAGACTGTGTCTCTTAAAAAAAAAAATTGTTTTTCAGAAATTTACCGAGCTCCTAAAATCCTTGGAATTTTGTAAGTGACAGAGTGCCTGTTGTCATCCATAACAAACCTTCCCACCACACCAAGTTCATGCCAATCAGGTGACTTAGGCGGGGGCCCCCCACACAGCCTCAGGATGGGGCTGGTCACCAAAATCACCAGGAGATTAGGAGGCTGGAAATTTCAGCCCCACCCACTAACTCAAGGGAGAGAGGGGGCTAGAATTTAAAGAGATTTGATGAGCTTTCAGGCTGCCAGGAGGGTGGAGTCCCCCGACTCCTTGTGGACAGCTCCTCCTCCTCCACTGGGGACCCTTCTGGGTGTGGCCCTACGCACCTCTTCATGGGCCTGTCCCTCTGTACCCTTTGGAATACCCTGTATGACACACCAGTGAAGACACACAAGTGCTCCCCCGAGTGCGGGGAGCGGCGACAGCCCCAGAGAGGAGCCCTGTGGACTGGACCCATCCGGCAGGTCGAAAATTACTGTTTACAGTGAAGGGCCAAGTTTTCATTTTGATGGGGAAAAAACCCAAATATGTAATGTGATATGTAACTAATACTATTTGGTAGGGTTCAAAATGTATATTCTCTGCTTGTAGCTCCTAAAAAAAAAATAATAAAAGGGACAAAAAAAGTAAACAGAAATGATGAAAATGCATTTGGAACTAAGGAAGGAGAAGAGACGTGAAGCATGTAAATGTTTTCTTTCTTTTTTTTTTTTTTGAGACAGATCTTGCTCTGTTGCCCAGGCTACAGTGAGTGCCATGGTGTCAGTCTCGCTCACAGCAACCTCAGACTCCTGGGCTTAAGCGATCCTCCTGCCTCGGCCTCCCGAGTAGCTGGGACTACAGGCATGCGCCACCATGCCCGGCTAATTTTTTCTGTATATATTTTTAGTTTTCCATATAATTTCTTTCTATTTTTAGTAGAGACAGGGTCTCGCTCTTGCTCAGGCTGCTCTCGAACTCCTGACCTTGAGCGATCTTCCCACCTTGGCCTCCCAGAGGCTAGGATTACAGGCGTGAGCCACTGTGTCCGGCCAAAAGCAGAATCTTTGACACTAAATTATTTATAACTTAGTGCCAACTTTACCTAAAGAATTTCAATTAAATTCCGTGAAGCCTTTAAAATGTCTGCAACAAGGCCGGGCGCGGTGGCTCACGCCTGTAATCCCAGCACTCTGGGAGGCCGAGGCGGGTGGATTGCTCAAGGTCAGGAGTTCGAGACCAGCCTGAGCGAGACCCCGTCTCTACTAAAAATAGAAAAACATTATATGGACAACTAAAAATCTATATAGAAAAAATTAGCCGGGCATAGTGGCGCATGCCTGTAGTCCCAGCTACTCGGGAGGCTGAGGCAGTAGGATCGCTTAAGCCAAGGAGTCTGAGGTTGCTGTGAGCTAAGCTGACGCCACGGCACTCACTCTAGCCTGGGCAACAAAGTGAGACTCTGTCTCAACAAAAAAAAAAAAAAAAAAAAAAAAAAAAAAATGTCTGCAACAAAAAAGAAAAGCAGGCACGCATTTATGCATTCTTGAACTCCTGGCCTCAAGCGATCCTCCCGCCTGGGCCCCCCAAGTGCTAGGATTACAAGCATGAACCACCGCGCCCGGTCCCTCATGCGTTCTAGGTCCTGCGTGGGCCTTCTGAGATCCTGCCTTCGTAAATTAGGACCTGTGTGTTTTTCAAGTTTTCTGTTCTGGATAATGTGTCTCATTATAAAACAGTCCCTCTTTCTTAGGAATTTACCCTCACAATCTCCTACTACAAGGAAAGCACTTCCAACCCATGGAGAAGCGGGCAAAAGAAAAAAAAAAAAAAAAAAAAGAAAAGCAAAGCACTGAGCTTTAAAAATAAAAAAAACCAAAAATTCCCTCTTGCTATCCTCAAAAATATCCAATGGCAACAGTATTTCTCTCTCCTGGGGATGAATAAACCAGCTGATACCAAAAGAGGAGCAAACTACATTTCACACAGGGGTACAAGCACACCATGTTCATAACAGATATAGATTTCAAATGAAAATTAAGGCTGTACATGTTATTAAAAAAAAAAGCTTTAAGACATTAAGGTGACACAAATTTTAGTGGCTACAATACACATCACTTACAAAAATGAGAGAACATATTTGATCATAAAATCTAACTGCACACATGCTTTCCACCACCATTTTTGTCACTCAAACAAGCCACCAAGACACGGAGCGAAGACGGGACTCACCAGTGGAGTGTGTCATCAGCGCCAGCCTCTTCAGATGCCTGGTCGATCGGTAGATCGAGCCGTAGCCGCGGTTTCTGACCTTGCTGTGGTGATACTGGATGTAGCGCTCGAGCAGCACATGGAGAAGCCACAAAACAACTTTTCCAAGGATCATGACTGTCTGAACTTTCAACGGGTTGGTGTAGTTTCCCGGGCACTTGTCCTCATTTGGATTAGGGTAAGAACAAAGCACACCCGTTAAAAATGCTAAAATCACAAACACAACCTGGTGAAAAGGAAAGCAGCAGGATTAACATTCACTATTTGGACTTCGGAATCAATAATCACTGTCGCAGCACACTCTCTTACACCTGTGGCTCTCACTATTCTACTTTTATAAATGAGTTTTAAATAACTCTTATAAGCCTTGGTACGGAAACTGCTGGGGGCAATCTGATGCACGCTGCAGTTCGAGAAACACTGCTGTACAGCAATAAACACACGGTTTTACAGAAATGGGGAAAATCCCTTCACACGTGTGCTGATCTCTTTGTATACACTGTATGAGCTTAACAAAAGGCACTAAAGGAGACAGAAGAAACCGACCCATTTATTAACTCGGAGAAGGCTGAAGGAGAGAAAAGGAAGATTATAACTTGACCTTTGTTTACTTTCGTAATGTTTTACTTGTTACGATAAGGAAGTAGGATTCCATAATTTAAAAAATCAAGCTGTCACGACTATAATGCCAGCACTCTGGGAGGCCGAGGTGGGAGGATTGCTTGAGCTCAGGAGTTTGAGACCAGCCTGAGCAAGAGCGAGACCCCATCTCTACTATAAATAGAAAGAAATTAGCCAAACAACTAAAAATAGAAGAAATTAGCTGGGTTTGGTGGCACATGCCTGTAGTCCCAGCTACCTGGGAGGCTGAGGCAGGAGGATCGCTTGAGCCCAGGAGTCTGAGGTTGCTGTGAGCAGTGATGACGCCACTGCACTCTAGCCTGGGCAACAGAGTGAGACTCTGTCTCAAAAAAAAAAAACCAAACAACAACAACAACAAAAAAAACCACACACTTCCCTCTTCAATTCCCTAAAATTCTCCACGCTTATTCTTTAACCACACAAAAACTTCCCATTTAAAAAAAAAAAAATCTAAAAAATTTCACTGTTTTACCTTATCACTTCAACCAAATCAAATAAGCCTTTCCCTATCTCCAAACACCGATATCACAATATTTAACTTTAACTACATAACAAATACACAAACCTAAATTTAAAATTCCACAACACTATGGCAACTCAAGATTCTTATCCCCACAAAGCAAAAAGTTGAAAAGTCAACATATTCTCTGTGCTGTAATACAGTGTACATTGAACTCAACTGATCCATTTTATATAGCGTAGCATATAAATATATTAGTTTTTCTTGTTCTTTAACACGATTTTCTTAGACCTAAAATTAGGGCAATCAATCCCACAGTATCAAAAGCATGCAATTTAATATAGTATTTTTTGTTTTAGAGACAGGGTCTTGCTATGTTGCCCAGGCTGGACTCAACTCCTGGGCTCAAGTGATCCTCCTGCCTCAGCCTCCTGGCTCAAACTCTCCCCAGTACCTGGGACTACAGGCATACACCACCACTATGCCCAGCTTGCAATTTAATATAAAAAGGTTTTTAAAAAGTGATATATGGGCCGGGCGCCGTGGCTCACGCCTGTAATCCTAGCACTCTGGGAGGCCGAGGCGGGCAGATCGTTTGAGCTCAGGAGTTCAAGACCAGCCTGAGCAAGAGTGAGACCCGTCTCTACTAAAAATAGGAAGAAATTATATGGACAGCTAAAAAATATATATATAGAAAAAATTAGCTGGGCATGGTGGCGCATGCCTGTAGTCCCAGCTACACGGGAGGCTGAGGCAGGAGGATGGCTTGAGCCCAGGAGTTGGAGGTTGCTGTGAGCGAGGCTGACGCCACGGCACTCTAGCCCGGGCAACAGAGTGAGACTCTGTCTCAAAAAAAAAAAAAAAAATATATCAAATGGTACAAAAAGTAAACAGTAAAATATATTAGTGTCACTTCTACCAAGGCCCTCAGTCCCCACCTCAGAGGCAACTAGTGTAACAGGGTCTGCAAATGTTGCCCAAACTCTGTTACACACAGAAATACATGTACACACCAGTCCTCTGCACTCAGGTTTTGTAACTGCAAATTGGAACATTCTGTACACAATGTTATAAACCTGATTTTTTCCACTCCACAATGTAAGGATGAAGGCTATTCCATGCTAATATACACGCACCCACCCTATTTCATTTCTGACAGCTGTGCCGTGTTGCTCTACGTGGACAGGACAGGTAAAGTGCCTCTGCATGGCTGGGAGCTCGCAGTTCCTTTGTTGTTGTTGTTTTTTTTTTTTTTTTTTTTGAGACAGAGTCTCACTGTATCACCTGGGCTAGAGTGCCGTGGCGTCAGCCTCGCTCACAGCAACCTCACACTCCTGGGCTCAATCGATCCTCCTGCCTCAGCCTCCCGAGTAGCTGGGACTACAGGCATGCACCACCATGCCCAGCTAATTTTTTCTATATATTTTTAGTTGTTCAGCTAATTTCTTTCTATTTTTTTAGTCGAGACAAGGTCTTGCTCTTGCTCAGGCTGGGCTTGTAGTTTCTTGCTGTGACAGGTGACATTGCTGCTATCAACAATATTCCTACACGCGTTCAAATACATCTACAATAAGTTCTTTGATGTAGAGACGTAAGTAAAATAGTATGTACATTTTAAATGTTAATAGCTATAGCCCAATTGCCCTCTGAAGAGCTTGTATATTTTTTACAGACATCACCTCTGGATGGATCCCTTTCTCAGCCCGGACAACTTACATGTATAAGCAGGAGCAGGTTTGCTGTGACGACAGTAGGAAGAGGGTGGAAGCCGGGGCTAAAATGGGCTTGCAGGGAGTGATGAGGGAGGAGCTGGGCTTCCAGCAGGGCGTCGTCCTCAACACTCTGGGTGAGGTCCAAGGAACCCTGGGGCACAGGGAAATGGAAGCAAGACACAATCACCACTTTCTGGATTATATTTCCAACACAAATCTAAACTAGAAAGCTTTTAAAATCATTACACAACTTAGAGGTGCTACTCAAAGCCAATTTTCAAAAAGTATCCTCTGCAGATAACTAGTATACAAACTTGGTGAAAGTAGGTTTTTTTTTTTTTTTTTTTTTGAGACAGAGTCTCACTCTGTTGCCCGGGCTAGAGTGAGTGCCGTGGCGTCAGTCTAGCTCACAGCAACCTCAAACTCCTGGGCTTAAGCGATCCTCCTGCCTCAGCCTCCCGAGTAGCTGGGACTACAGGCATGCGCCACCATGCCCGGCTAATTTTTTCTATATATATATTTTAGTTGTCCATATAATTTCTTTCTATTTTTAGTAGAGACGGGGTCTCGCTCTTGCTCAGGCTGGTCTCGAACTCCTGACCTCGAGCGATCCACCCGCCTCGGCCTCCCAGAGTGCTAGGATTACAGGTGTGAGCCACCGCGCCCGGCTGAAAGTAGGTTTTAAAATGGGTGGGGGGAGTAGGAGGCCATGGGGCAATATACATAACCTAAATAAGACATATACATAACCTAAACTTTTGTACCCCCATAATATGCTGAAATAAAAAAAAATTTAAAAAAATGGGTAGAGGAAATCTTAAGTCAATTATTTCTACATCTCATAAAGTAATATATAATGAGATTTAAGTAAACCATTTTCTTCAAGCCCTCAAAGCTTAGATACTGACTTATTTATTTTTTAATCTAACCCCTAGACCACCAGGTAAAATGTATTTAATATTAATTATATTTGAGAAATAATTAGAGTTGCAGTTCCTTTTTTAAATAAAGTTTATTGTGGATATTTAGGTACACAACATGATGTTATGGGAGGCAGACAGTAAAAACCTTACTATAGCAAAGCAAATGAACATTCCATCGTCTCACCCATTTTTGTGTGTCTTTCTTTCTGTCCTTTCTTTTTACTTTCTTCTTCTTTTTCTTTTTTTTTTTTTAATCTGCATGCCTGGTAATTTTTGATTGGATGACAGACATTGCAAATTATCTCTTTCGGTGTTGGACTATATTGTATTCTTGAGCTTTGTTGTGGAATGCAATTAAGTTTCTTGGAAATAGTCTGATCTTTTTGGTCTTAGCTTTCAGACATTACGTGGGGCCATGACCGTGTTTGGTCTAGAGCTAATTATTCCCCCACTACTGCGGCAGCACCCTTCTGAGAACTCTACCTAGATACCCTATGAATCATGAGGTTTCCACACGGGAACAGGCACTATTCCTGGCCCTGCACGGAGGGACTGTTCCTTCTAATCCTTCTGCGTGGTTCTTTTTGAGGCCTCCAGGACTTTCCTCCTTCCCTGATCAGGACTCTTCTGAACACCTACGGGGACTCTCTGCAGAGCTCTCCCTCCTCCCTGGGCACTCTGTCCCGTGAACTCTGCTTGCTCTGGTCTCCCAGACCCTCAGCTCCATCTCCTCAACTCAGAGCCTGCGGGACGCTGCCTGGGTTCCCCCTTCCTCATTACAGCCTGTGATCTCACCCCAAGTGGCAGCCGGGGTGACGAAAGGGCTTGCGACGTTTGTTTCCTATCTCTGAGATCATTGCACTTCACGGCCTGATGTCCAGTCTCATAAAAAGCGTTATCATAGATTGTATCTAGTTTTTTGGTTGTTTCAGGCAGAATGGTATGTCTAGTCCTGGTTATCTCACCTTGGCTGGGAACAGAAGTCCCTACTGAAATTTCACGCATCTCTATAACTTATAATACTAAGCACATAGAATTGAAATCGTCAGAGTAAAGTGTGCTTCACAAACACAGGGACTCTATTATTTTCTTTGTACATTTAACACCTGATACAAAGCAGGTGCTCAGTATGTGTGTTGAATGAATGAAAGACCGCCCAGCTACTGCAACACTTGACCCCTGGAAAATTTAACCAAGCTACCATGGAAACCTTGCCTATAAGGCAGTAATCTACTTCTTTTTATCTCCCACTGCATCACTTTCATGCACCTTCTTTTCTAGCCTACATGAGCTTTCTATAGTGCCCCACGAATACCCTCTCTCACCTTCCTCAGAATTCTACTCAACTTTCGAGGTCCCAACCAAGACTTACGTTCCCCATGAACTCTGTCCTGCTAAGTGTTTTCCTCCCACTTTAAACTCCTATAAAACACACTGCCCACAATGTTCATTTGGAATATTTCTTTTTTGTTGTTGTTTTTCTCATATCTTAAGTTTTTTGGGGGGAAGCTCATTTGTCTGGATCTGGAAAATTTCTTATGCTGCCTTTTATTTTTTTCCTTTTTATGTGTATCTTTTGTTTTTCCTGGCCACACTGAAGGGTTGGGAACCATAATATTATTCTTCTCTATGGCACTTGCTAGTATTTGGTGGCTACATCAAATACACTGTTCAATGAATCCTACAGGTAATATGTGGCATAACCATGCAAGCCGCACCCCGTCATTCTGTGAACTCACCAACTGCAAGGCAAGAGTGAGAGGAAGAGGATTCCTGCATCCAAATTGTTTCTTCACTTCCACTATTAATAACTACATCACCATCTGTAGAAAATATCTGTTGCTTCCGCCCACATGGTATCTCTTCCCTTTTCTTTTGCAACAATAACTCTGTTTCCTTTGGGGACCCACTGTCTATCTCTACTTCAGTCTTAGTAAAAACATCCTTTAATACTCTTCACCCTCTCCTGGCCTAGGGGTGGTTATAGAACAAAAGGCCAATCCAACCCTCTCTGTGGGCAGTGAAGGAAGAAAGACCACAGTTTAGGCACACTCATTCCAGGGCAGACCCTGAAAGGCCAGTCACGTAGGTCCTTTGAGCCGCCCCTGTTTGATTCCTTTCGGAGGCTCTGGTGTTTATTCACCCTATATCCTTTCAGATAAATCTATTTCTTCTTAAATTAGCCAGAGTTGCTTTCACTGCTTGCAAAAAAAATGAAGCCAGCTATTAATAATGGTCTTTGACTTTTAACTCACTGAAGTGTCTGGGCCTATGACATGGTCCATAATTTTTTGCTTTTTACTGAATGCTGGAAGTCGTATTTACAAAATACCAAAAGCAGGCAACTTACTCAGATCTAAAGTGATTTAGATATGTAATTGGTGAAACATTAATCTCCAGAGTTTGATGAAACAGTACAATTCTAGAATTGTACTTATCCTAAAGCTAAAAGTTACAGATCCAAGAACCTTAGGGCAGCTTAGCACCAACCAAGAAGCACTTACTGCACATGTTTTTCTAAATCTCTCATTTTCCTCTTACATATTCATTTTTTCCCACAAATTGTCAGCTCATGAAGCGCACCCTTAAAAATTCAGAAACAATGGATTTTACTTTAAACATGTGTGAGTCTCAATTATACTTCCAGGTCTTACAGTTAGTTTTCCATTTTCTCAACTGAAAAAAACTAGAAAATTTTAGTCTTCTTCAAAATTGGTCTTTATTTCATGAATATTGTTTAACTATGCTCACTATTTGCACAAGAATCTAAGCTCTTTAGTGCTGGAACCGTATCTCATGTGTCTTTTGCTTTTCCTGATTCACTTCATTCAGTGATAGGATCACAGCAATATTCCTATTAATTTATTAACCCAAATTAGTGCCTTAATGTAACTGTAAACTTTGCATTTCTCAAGGGCAAGAATTTTATTATGTGGCAATGGAAAACCCAGTTAACTCTGGGCACAAATACATGTTTCTCCTAAAAAATGTCTTAATATACTCAAGCAAAGAAATAAGATTTTTGCAATTAAGCTATCGTTCTGTACCATACACACTGAACTACACCACTGGCTTTTTTTAGCAGTCTGATGTGGACCCATCTCAGGCTTAATAACCTTTCCGTTCCTACCAAGCCTGGAGTCAAAGCGGCACGTGACCCTGTTGCTCTAACGTGGTTTCCGGGCACGGCAGCGACAGGTCCACCCGGACGCCCGCGTCGGGCCCTCCAGGTGCCTGCCGTCGCGCCGTCACGGGACGCTCCCGGTTCCGGGGCCGCACGCGGCGGGCGCCGGCCTGGACCCGGAACCGCGCCCGGAGCCGCCGCCTCGCAGCGCCGCCGCGCCCCTGCACGGGAGGAGAGGTTCGGGGCCAGCGCCCGCCACTGCCGTGCACTCACCTCCTCCGTCCTGGGCCCCGATGCCATTTCCTGACGCCGAGGCCGAAGCCCGGGCCGGCGCGACCTCTGCACCTGCGCCCGGGCGCCGCGGGCCGAGAAGTCGCCTCCTCCTGGGCCCGGCCGGCCACGCCCCCTTTCGCGCCCGCCCCGCCTCCTCCTCGGCCCCGCCCCTGTCCCGCCCCATTCCACGCCCGCCCCTCGTCCTCCTGTGCCCTGCCGGCCCCGCCCCTGTCCCGCCCCATTCCGCGTCCGCCCCGCCTCCTCCTGGGCCCTTCCGGCCCCGCCCCTGTCCCGCCCTCCGAGTTAGCCCCGCCTCCTCCTGCGCCCTACCGGACACGCCCCTTCCGCGTCGGCCCCGCCGTGGACACGCCGCTTCTGCGTCCGCCCCGTCTCCTCCTGGGCCCTGCCAGCTTCGCCGCGGCCCCGCACGGGAGGAGGGGGTTCGGGGCCAGCGCCCGCTACTGCCGTGCATTCACCTCCTCTGTCCTGCTCCCCGCTGCCATCTCCTGACGCCGAGGCCGAAGGCCAGGCCGGCCCGGCCTCTGCGCCAAGGCGCCGCGGTCCAAGAAGTCACCTCCTCCGCGGCCCCGCCGGCCTCGCCGGCCCCGCCCCTGTCCCGGACCCTCCGCGCGCGCCCCGCCTCCTCCTGGGCCCTGCTGGCCCCGCCCCTGTCCCGCCCCCTCCGCGTTAGCCCCGCCTCCTCCTAGGCCCTGCCAGCCCCGCCGCGGCCCCCCACGGGAGGAGGGGGTTCGGGGCCAGCGCCCGCCACTGCCGTGCAGTCACCTCCTCCGTCCTGGGCCCCGCTGCCATTTCCTGACGCAGAGGCCAAAGCCCGGGCCGGCGCGACCCCTACACCTGCGCCCGGGCGCTGCGGACCGAGAAGTTGCCTCCTCCTTGGCGCGGCCGGCCCCGCCCCGTACACGCCCCCTTCGCGTCCTCCGCACCTTCTTCTCGGCCCTTCCGGCCCCGCCCCTGTCCCGCCCCTTCCACGTCCGCCCCGCCTCTTCCTCGGGCCCTCTGGCCCCGCCCCTGTCCCCCCCCTTTCCGCGCCCGCCCCGCCTCCTCCTGGGCCCTGCCGGCCCCGCCCCTGTCCCGCCCCTTCCACGTCCGCACCGCCTCCTCCTGGGCCCTGCCGGCCCCGCCCCTGTCCCGCCCCTTCCACGTCCGCCCCGCCTCCTCCTGGGCCCTGCCGGCCCCGCCCCTGTCCCCCCCTTTCCGCGCCCGCCCCGCATCCTCCTGGGCCCTGTCGGCCCCGCCCCTGTCCCGCCCCTTCCACGTCCGCCCCGCCTCCTCCTCGGCCCTGCTGGCCCCGCCTCGGACACGCCTCATTCTGCGCCCGCCCCGCCTCCGGCCGCCCGGCCCCGCCTCTTCACTCCCGATTGGCCGAGGCGGAGGGGGCGTGCCCCGCTGCGCCTGCTCTGTCCTGGGTTTGGCTGCATCCGGTCCGTGGCTCTGGCCCGCAGCCTTGGGCGCTCTGGGTGCGTCCCTAGCGCGAGAAATTAGCTATTTCCGGCTGCCACTTGCTTCTTTCTAAAGCGTTAACTTCTGTGGTCCTCTGTAGCTTCCATTCGCCGGCGTGAAATCCTCCACCCGGAAACAAGACAGAAATGTCTAAGGCGTTTGTTTCTTTTTAAATAAAATAAGAAAACTTTAATGACATTTTCTGAAAATGCTTAATGATTGTAAAAATGTAAGCAAACAAGGAAAGTGAAATGTTCTGCTATTACCAGCCCCCTGAGAAAACCTGGGGACCTGTTGAGCATGTACATTTCCATACTTTTTGATGCTTATTTGTGCAGTGGCCGCAGTGCGATCTGCTTGTGAGTCTGTAACTACAACTGCAGCGCTCACGTGTCAGCACAGAAGGGGGGGTGGGACGCCATGTGGCCTTGAACCCTCATGATCCTGAAATTCTGTGAATTGTTTCTCGAGGCTTTTCCACACGTGCACTTCACCTTACCGTTTTATTTTGAAAGTTTTCAAGCCTGCAGAAATGTTGGGAGACGAGTACAATGAAGGTTCATGTTCCCTCCCATTGATCCATCAGCTGTTAAGCTTATGTCGCAGTTGCTGTGTGTGTGTGTGTGTGTGTGTGTGTGTTCACACACATTTTTTTAAATGAGCCATTTGAAAGGAAGTTGAGGATAATATGAAACTTCATTCCCAGATACTTTGTTGCCTAAAATAAGGATATTTTCCTACACAACCATAATATTATAATTGCATTACTAAATTAAGTCATTCCATATTTATCTGTGGCAAAATTGTCCAAATTGTTTCCAAAATGTCTTTGTTAGCTGCTTTTTTTTTCACCAGCTAAGATCCAATATCGAGGTTCACACATTTCATTTGGTTATTATGTCAAGGCATACACGTCAACAGCTGTAGCACACCGGTTAAGACCAGGGCTCTAAAATAGTTGTACAGTTTTGAATTCTGCATCTTAGTGTTACAGTAAAAAATGTTTTTTCTAGAAAGAAATTTAAGAATATTGTAAGCAATTGAAACTATTCCAGTTTCCATTTATCTGTTTCACAAATGTTTGTGTTTTTCAGAGCACCATGTGCCACAAATAGAATCTAGTTGTAACTAAACTTTTCAAATTTGGGTGACAAAGGACTCTGCTAGAGGTCCTCCGCACGCAGGACCTATGAAATTTTGGACCTGTTATCCAGCACCTGTCCCCTCATTTTTGCTTTGTTTTCTGCTAAAGTTCTTGAGATCTCAAAATCTTAACATTTAAAAACATACTTGTTTTTGAAGGCAGATAAATTTTTATTTTGGTTTCACTGACTAATTTGGGAATGGAAGAACAAATTTGCTAAAGTTTTCAAAGATAATACGTGAAGTTTCAGACCAAAAACATAACTTCTCTGAAAATTTTAAGGAAAATACAGAAACTCAGGATGAAAATGAATTTTGTAACCTTTATGAAAATCAAGGCTATTCGTATTAATAATTGTAGAGATGACCTCACTTCATCTCAGCTCACTCCTGATTCTGCTGCAATGCCAAGTGCCGGCCTCTGGCATCCAGCATTTTCACGGGATTTCCTTGTATCAGGAATGACCAGCAGATGGCGCTTCAAGCGTTTCATAGTGACACCTTGTTTAAGTTCTGACATTAGGGGTTCTGGCATCCAGCATTTCCATGGGAGGATTTCCTTGTATCAGGAATGACCAGCAGATGGCGCTTCAAGCGTTTCATAGTGACACCTTGTTTAAGTTCTGACATTAGGGGTTCTGGCATCCAGCATTTCCATGGGAGGATTTCCTTGTATCAGGAATGACCAGCAGATGGCGCTTCAAGCTTTTCATAGTGATACCTTATTTAAGTTCTAGACATTTAAGAAGTAAATTTTTCTTTCAATTCATAATTCTGTGTGTTGAGGTCTTAAAAATATTTGAAAGTGTCTCCCTAATAACTTATAAAATAATTATCTTTATTTTCCAATATTTATATGTAGAAAAGCTTGTAACTTCAGAAACTCTAAAATTGTTTGGACAAAGGACAAATAAGTTAGATCATCCACTGCTTTGCTGTTTACGACACCTTTGCTAATATAAGCTAGAGATGGATTTATCCTTTAAAATAAGTGAAAATTAGGTTACATTGATTGTTAAAAAGGAGAAAAATGGAAGACAAAAATAATACATAAATTTGTAGATGGGTGTGTGTATACACTGCCTCTCTACAAGAATTTTAAATACAGTGTTTGTGTTGGCATGACAATTTACAAAGCACTTACACATGTTTAAATAATATTTCTATTTTGGTCCATATGCAATCCTTGTAGGTGGGGTTGTGTAATAGTATTACTTGCATTTTACGTTTGAGAAAATTGGTACAAGAATTTAAATGACTTGCCCAAGGTCACCTGTTAATGGCAGGGAGGACTGGAGTTTGACTCGATGTTCAGCACTCGTTCATCTGTCCATTCACCAGTGAATAGTCATGAAAGCTCCAGCATGGGGCACTGTGATAGTCGCTGTGGGGAACTTAAAAAATCATTAAGACAAGCCTTTCATTCCCTTATTTCTGTTCCTTGCCACCTGGCTGGTAAACACTGATCTCAGATTTGCCCTCTTTTTTAATTTTTTTATTTTTCTGAGACAGAGTTTCGCTCTGTTGCCCGGGCTAGAGGGCCGTGGCATCAGCCTAGCTCACAGCAACCTCAGACTCCTGGGCCCAAGCGACTCTCCTGCCCACAGGAGTGAGCCACCGCACCTGGCCAGGTTCTTGTCTTTAAGATTCTTTAACCTCTACATGGTAGGCATAGACTGTCACACTCACTAATTCCCACCGGACTCGGCTGTCTCCCGTTATGCTCAGTACCAGGCTCTGACATCCAGCTCAACTCTCTGGCGATCCTGACAGCCCTTTCCCATTTTCAGCTTCCTATTCTCACAGCTGAGCGTTGAGAAGCATTCCTGCATGTTCTGATGTATAGTTGAGGCAGAGCAGGAGAAAAACATTTGGACAATGAGGAAAGACTTCACTGTAGATGAGATGACACCTGTGTTGGGTTTCACAAAGAAACATAGAGAGACGGGCAATTTGGGTTGGGGGGTATGGATAAAGAACCGAATCAGAAGACATCGTCTACAGGCTGAGCTGAGCAGGTGGCTCCTCATCTGGCCCCGATTCCAACCTGGATAAGAGGCTCCACCTTCTCTCAGGAAACTCACCCAACTGAGTCTAAATCTTCGTGCAAACCTTGTGGGAGTCAAAGGGGCCTAGTCTCTTTCAAATTGACCTGTATATTCCTTTCAAAAGTAATCCCCAGTTGATGTATAATTTAATAAATGATGTTGGGAAAACCAGCTAGCCATTTGGAAGAAAACAAAACTGAATTACTCTCACATTCTTTAAATCAAAATTAATTCCTAATGGTTCAAAAATTTAAACATAAAAATAAATGAACAAAATTTCTAGAAAAAAAAATTTTAATGTAGTCTTACAATAAAGAAGGAACTTTCTACGCATGACACCAAATATAGATGCAATAAAGAGAAAATTTCAATAAATTTGGCTACATAAAAAGTTTGAGGCCGGGCATGGTGGCTAATGCCTATAATCCTAGGCCGAGGTGGGAGGATCGCTCGAGGTCAGAAGTTCGAGATCAGCCTGAGCAAGAGCGAGACCCCATGTCTACTAAAAATAGAAAGAAATTATCTGGACAACTAAAAATATATAGAAAAAATTAGCCGGGCATGGTGGCGCATGCCTGTAGTCCCAGCTACTTGGGAGGCTGAGGCAAGAGGATCACTTGAGCCCAGGAGTTTGAGGTTGCTGTGAGCTAGGCTGACGCCACGGCACTCTAGCCCAGGCAACAGAGTGAGACTCTGTCTCAAAAAAAAAAAAAAAAAAAAGACTCAAGATGGATTAAAAATGTAAATTTAAGAGCTAAAACTATGAAACTATTAAAAGAAAACACAGGGGTAAATCTGCATGACCTTGGATTTTGCAACAATTTCTTAAATATTATACCAAAAGCACAGGCAACAACAAAAGAAAAAAATAAGTAAATTGTACTTAATTAAAATTAAAACCTTTTGTTCATCAAAAGATGCTATCAAGGAAGTGAAAAGAAAACTCAGCAGGCCGGGTGCGGTGGCTCACGCCTGTAATCCTAGCACTCTGGGAGGCCGAGGCGGGTGGATGGCTCGAGGTCAGGAGTTCGAGACCAGCCTGAGCAAGAGCGAGACCCCGTCTCTACTAAAAATAGAAAGAAATTATATGGCCAACTAAAAATATATAGAGAAAAAATTAGCCGGGCATGGTGGTGCATGTCTGTAGTCCCAGCCACTCGGGAGGCTGAGGCAGTAGGATCACTTAAGCCCAGGAGTTTGAGGTTGCTGTGAGCTAGGCTGACGCCACGGCACTCACTCTAGCCTGGGCAACAAAGTGAGACTCTGTCTCAAAAAAAAAAAAAAAAAAGAAAACTCAGGGAATGAGAAAAAAATTCATAAATTACCTTTAAGATGAGAGTTTAATATCCAGAATAAATAAACAACTGTTACAACCAAACAACAAAAAGACAACCCAATTAAAAATTAGGCAAAGGACTTGATCAGACATTTCCCCAACAATGGTGCACAAACGCTCAGTAAGCGCATAAAAAGATGTTCAAACATCATTAATCATTGGGGAAATGCAAATCCAACCACAATGAGATACCACTTCATACCTCCTAGGATGGCTATACTCAGAAAAATGGAAAATGAGAAGTGCTGGGGAGGGTGTGGGAACTTGAGAACTCCCGTACATTGCTGGTGGGACTGGAAAAGGATGCAGACGAAAACCGTCTGGGAGTCCTCAAAAGGCTAAACATGGAGCTAATGAGGGCCCAGGAATACCCCACTTGTACATATGTATCCAGAGAATTGAGAGCAAGAACTCGGACACTTGTACACCAGTGGTCAGTGCAGCAAGATTTCCAAACGCTAAAAGGTGGAAATAGCCCAAGTGTCCACCAGCGGATGAATGGAAAAACGCAGTGTAATATATTCAGAGAAGGCAATGTTATTCAGCCACAAAAATGATAAATGCTACAACATGGATGAACCTTGAAAACATTTCGCTAAGTGCAATAAGCCAGATACAAAATGACAAATATTGTATAATTCCACTATATTTATACAGAAATATCTAGAATAGGAAAATTCATAGAGACAGAAAGTAAATCAGAGGTTACCAGGGGCTGGGGGAGGACGGTATAGGGAGTTATTTAATGGTACAAAGTTTCTGTTGGGGTTAATGAAAATGTTCTGGAAATGGATAGCGGGGAGTTATCGCTTAATAAGAAAAGAGTTTCTGTCTGAAGCGATGAAAAACTGTGGAACTAGTTAGTGGTGATAGTTATAGAACATTGTAAATGTAATTAATGCCACTGAATTGTACACTTAAAAATGGCTAACATGGCAAATTATGTAAAAAATATTTTACAACAACAAAATATAGTGTAAAACTTCTGTAATACACATGCCAAACTGCTTACTGTGTGATTATGAATCATTGTTCAATTCTAACTCTGATTCATATGATAAAAAGCTGATTTCCTTATCATACAAAGAACACTTCAAATCAATGTTAAACAAAGAAAAGGCCAAAAAAAAAAATGGACAAATGATATGAACAAGTAGTTCACAGAAATAGAAATGCAAACAGCGTGTGGAAAATATGTTCAACTTCACTCAAGTTTAAGATGCAAATTAAAACAACAAAAGATACCATTTTACTTATCAGATTGACAAAGATTAAAAGTATTGGTGAGAGGGGGAAATATTCATATACTACTAGAAACAGAGTGAATTACTGCAATATTCTGAGGACAATTTGGCCAAATCTGTCAAACCTACCAAATCAACATTTATCAAAATTTTAAATATTTGTCCTTTGACTCTAGGGATTTTTCCTGCTATTATACTAGAACAAGTGAGAAAGATATGTGTTTATTAATCTATATTGCAACAGTGTTTCCAAAATCTCCTCTTCACTAAAAGCAGTAACAATGTACATATCCATAAATAGGGAACTAGTTAAATAAAATACTGTACCACTGAATTTGCATTAAAAGCACGAGAATAGATGCATATGCACATGCACTGATTTATATGAGCTGTAGAAAGATATAGTTAAATTAAAAAGTCAATTAGCAATTATATATCTATTTATTTTTGTATATTGTGAAAATTTTCTGCAAGAATATATAAGAACCCTTAATGGTTACCTCTGCTGAGTAGGCCTAGAAATGTAGAAGAATATTTTCTCTCTGGCCTAAATTTTTCTGCATTCTGAAATTTTTACTATGCATTACTTTTTAAACATGGTTTTCATATTTTTAATTATACAAATAATTCATGATTATACAGTAAAGTTTGATGTGTGTATTCTTTTATAGCATATATTTGCATATTAAAATATTTGGTTTTTCTATTATGCAAACATTTTTTCATGAATAAAATTATAACTTTGTTTTTGCTATAATATAGACCTGCTTTTTTGCTAACATACATAGATCCACCTCATTTTGTAAATTAAAAAAACATTTATTTTAGAGACAGTCTTGCTTTGTTATCCAGGCTGGACTCACACTCCTGGGCTCAAGCGACCCTCCTGCCTCAGCCTCCCGAGTAGCAGGAACTACAGGCACGTACTATCATGCCCGCCTAATTTTTCTTATTGTTTTAGAGACAGGGCCTCACTATGTTGCCCATGATGGTCTCAATTTGGGGCTCAAACAATCCCCCGCCCCTTTCCCCCAAAGTGCTGAGGCTGCAGGCATGAGCCACAGGGCCGGCAGCCTCCTTCTTTAGGGCCATTCACGCCTCTTGGTGCATGTGTGGAAGTATCTTTCTAGAACAAGTACACTGTTTTATAATCAAAAATTGCTTGAAAAATAATCCTGCTTTGGAAAGTTAGTAGAAAAATTTCCTTGAGACATAAATAACCAACAATATGAACAAGACACATATTTAAAAGATTAAAGTGCCTCTCTGTATATGTCACTGGAAAGTAGCCAAAAGAAATAAAAATTTTTAAAAA